>NC_041388.1:324924169-324926905 GCF_002162155.2 Triticum dicoccoides
GGGGGTAAAGAAGACACTGAAGAGTATACTCCTAATAGATTATAGAAGCAAGACTTTGAAGCTACTTCGCCTCATGATATCATGCCATTCTTTGATAAGCTTGGGTTGGGTGGGGGAAAATTTCAGGAGCAAGATTCTTTAAAAAAGAGGGAAGAAACAGAAATCATGTGGTCCATTTTAACTAGCTAGGAAAAGCTCTAGGGTCACTGATCATCAATCAGTGATGGAGAAGGCCAATATTCTCAAGATGATGAAGAACTTAGGTCCCTAGGAAAGTTAAAGGTGTTATTAGTGCTTGTGAATATGACACATAATGTTGGTGTTGTCGATTTATCTGATAATAATAGTGTTTTGAGTAGGAAAGATAAATCTGAGCAAACTGTTTCTTCAGACCAGTTCTTGGTTGGGTCTTGTAAAATAGATGGTGGTGAGTTTTTTTGGACTCAGGTTCATATCAGTAGACATGTCAAGCAACTTGATAAACAATGTTCCAGATGAAGTACATCTTTTGGAATGTTAGAGGTTTGACTACTTCTAGTAGGAAAAGATGCATTGAGGATATGATTATTCCTCTCAATCCTACCTATGTAGGCTTCCAACGAACTAAGAAATATATTTTTCTACTTCTTTTTGAATATTTCCCTATGTAATAGGATATTCTCTTGAGAACACTTACATACAATAGACTACGCTAGTGCAAACCTTGCGCTTTTGGTGACTTGCTTAAATATATCTCTAATGCATTTGCGAACCATTTCATAAATTATTTAACACACACTTTAGTATTTATTTTCTACATAATAAAATTTATTTTCATGATTCTTTGTGAGGTGTCCTGAACCTTACCGAATGAACTCATAAAATATTTTATGCGCATGCTATTTTGTGTGAAATTTATTTGCAGGATCATTCAAAACCGGAGTACTGCACTAAGAGGTAAGCAATGCAAGATGGCATACCTGTCGGACCTTGAAAGAAAGACTGAGCTACTGCAGCAGGAGACTAACTCACTACCTGCACAACTACAGTCGATGAAGGTTTGTAATTCTGCAAACTTATTACATGATCATGAGCAGATGTTTTAGTAGTTTTGCTATTTCTATATTTTATAATTATTTAAGTGAGAACAATTTTATTAGACTTAAGGATTCATGAAGGTACAAAATTAGTTTAATTTTTTCTATCTCGTGGCTACATCATCCATATATAATTCGCCGAGAAAGGTTTTTTTTTGAGAAAAAAGCATAAAAGCTGAACTTCAAATTAATGAAGCCATGAACCAGAGCTAGGATACTTGGTACTGAATACAAACGCAAAAGCGTGATAAAAAACATCTTTATGTTGAGAATTTATATAATAAATTGATATTTTATACGGTCTTCTAATTATTTCGCCCGAATATATGGTTGTACAGTGCAACTGATGGGCTTGCAACTCAAAACAATATGATGAAGCTCAAGCTACAGGGATTGGAGCAACAATACAAGCTGATGAATGGTATGCTTTTTTATTTCCTTGCATCTCAAGTAACTTATCTCACATTCTTGTGGTGATGCACAAAGGAAAACAGTGATCACCGTTGTGCAATACAAGCCAACACACATAACTTATTTATGCATGAAGTGAGCTGGAGATGGATGATGACATACATATTTTTGATTCTGAACTTATACCATATGTTTATGTTTTTACCTTCTTGGTTATATGACTTTTGGATGTTATAATTAATATGCTATACTTAGTATATACCTTGCTTTTTACAATCAATTTTTCTCATGAAATATGTGTATATTACTCCTCACTAGAATCATTAAAGAAAAATGATATACATGGGATAGGAACATCCATCGTATCGCATGCACATAACACAAATGCAAGTTCCGAGAATTGTTGTGTTATGACTAATCCAATTAATTTCCTCAGCATTCAGTTCTTGTGACCCTTGTCAATCAGTTTCGAGATGTAGATTAATTATTTTGAAACGCCAATATGTGCACTGTCTCATGCTAGCTATTTTGCACCTCCCGGTTTTTATTAGCAGTAAATCAATTATGACAATTCTAGGTTACCATTTTCTTTTTTTGTAAGTTTAGAATGTGTTATGTGCATTAAGTCATGTTCTGGTGTGTATTTTGCATTTTGCTTGTAAAGTTCACATCATGAGTCAGCTCAGAAGTCTATTTATTATTGGTGTGTAATATACCTCTTCAATTTGGTACGAAAACTTTTTTTTCATTTTAAAACTTGTTGACATTTTATTGGCTTATTTTGATACCTTTGATTGCCCAGATCATTTTACCATGACTTTTACAGGTAGTAATTAAATTTTTGATTCCATGCCCTACCTAGCCCCCCCCCCTAGTTATTTACTGCACATTAACAACTAATCTTTTTTCTGTGGGTCATATGTACATTATTGTTCTTTTTTACCTAGTTCAGTGACTAAGTTGGGTATACGTTCATGTTTATGTATACAGATCTAAATGAAACACTAGTTGCTAAAGTCCAACGCCTCATACTGCTCCCGCAATCTCAACAATCACACGGGGAGCCATGATTATTTCAGCACATATCCTCAGGGTGACTTAAATAAAAGTACAAGCAGGGAACCATATAGGAAATATAATATTTATGTTGTAACACTGGTGGAATTATCACCCTTTTTGTGTTGTGTTGTGTGAATTTTATATTGTTGGATGTGGTGTACTATGTTCTCATACATACTTGGATGGAGGC
>NC_041388.1:324927294-324943163 GCF_002162155.2 Triticum dicoccoides
TGTATGTTTTTACGTTCGTAACTTTACATAACATAAAATATTTTTTACAACGAGTATATATTTTCTTATGTTCACTTTTTACGTATGAAATAGGACAAAATTTACAAAACCTAAAAATATGGTGCATTGACGTCAAAATAGAGAGGGGGTGAAGAATAACTATTCCTCACCTAGGGTGACGAATAGCGTGACCCTATATATATATATATATATATATATATATATATATATATATATATATATATATATATATATATATATAAACATATTACATATTATATTTATAAGTGACAGGTCCTAGCTTATCTCCTTATATTACATGATGAATACATGTTTCTGCATGTACATTACCTTCTCCATTGGTGCATGGCATGTCTAGGGCACCGTGCTCTATGCTTCAAACTTTTGAAGTATGATGGTTCAAGGGATATATGTTAATAAACAAAGGAAGCAGATCATGGTGAATAAGCTCCACTTAGTGTTTTTGTTAACAGAAAATATTGTTGTTTCTCTGGGAAAGAAATAAACTAGTAGATTTTTTACAAGGTCAATACACCTATCCACAAGATCATCTACAGATGCAAATTCAGCTTTCGTGTCGAGGCACAGCGGGAGCCTCGAATATATTTGCCCTTAGGTCGCAGCTCAGATCCCAATTAACTTGTTTTGCTCCACTTTTCTACCCGCTATCTAGTCGCTCTTATTCACTGGCTTTTAGGCCCGTGTGAAGTAGGACACTAGTGTGAAGTAGGAAGTTTTGGACTACATCCGAGAGAAGTCCCAGCTAGCTAGGGAGGAATACTAACATTGTTAACATATCAACCTATTTTCTAATAGAAGTTTTAAGTTACATCAATCACTATTGTGGTATTTATTGCACTCTCAGTGACTTGCTTAAATATATCTCTAATGCATTTTCCAACCATTTCATAAATTATTTAACACTCACTTTAGTATTCCTCTTCTACGTAATAAAAGTTATTTTCATCAATCTTCATGAGTGTCCTTAACCTTACCTAATGACTTCATAAAATATATTATGTATACGCACTTTTGTGTGAAATTTATTTGCAGGATGATTCCATACCGGAGTACTGCACTAAGAGGTAAGCAGTGCAAGATGGCGTACCTGTCAGGCCTTGAAAGCAAGGCTGAGCTACTGCAGCAGGAGACTAACTCACTAGCTGCACAAGTGCAGTCAATGAACGTTTGTAATTCTACCGACTTATTACAAGATCATGAGCAGATGTTTTTGTGGTTTTGCTATTTCTCTATTTTATAATTATTTAAGTGATAACCATCTTATTACACTTCAGGATTCATGAAAGTACAAAATTAGATTAAAAAAATCTTGATCTCATGGCTATATTATTCATATATAATTCGGTGACAAAGGTTTTTTTAGAGAAAAAGGCATAACAGCCGAACTTCAAATTAATGAAGCCATCAATTAAAGCTAGGATACTCGGTGTTGAATACAAAGGCAAAAGCGCGATAAAAATAACTTCTTTATGTTAAGAATTTACATAATAAATCAATGTTTTATACAATCTTATTATTATTTATTTTGAGTATATGTTTGTAGAGTACAGTTGATGTGCTTGCAACTGAAAATAATATGATGATGCTCAAGCTGCAGGGATTGGAGCAACAATACAAAATGATGAATGATATGCTTTTCTCTTTCCTTGCATCTCAAGTAACTTACCTTATGTTCTTGTGGTGGCGCATAATGGAAAATGGTGATCACTATTGTTCAATGCAAGCCAACACACATAACTTATTTATGGACGAAGTGAGCTAGAGATGGATGATGACAAACAGATTTTTGATTGTGAACTCATACCATATGTTTATGTTTTTCTTCCTTCTTGATTATTTAAATTTTGGACGTTAGGATCAATATGCTATATTTAGTATATATCTTGCATTTTACTATTATTTTTTGTCGTGAAATATGTGTATATCACTAAGTTTGCCTCACTACACTAGTAGAAAAAGGGTCAAATGTGAAGCACATTAGTGCTGGTTTGAATTTGAGCCGGCACTAATGTGTGCATTAGTGCCGGTTCCAACAGCTAGCCGACCGCTCTCATTAGTACCGGTTCGTGACGAACCTTTAGCACCGGTTCATGCCACGAATCGGTACTAAAGTGAGTGGTGGCAGGATGTTGTCAGTCCGGGGCCCCTCCAGCACCTTTAGTACCGGGTCTTATCACGAACCGGTACTAAAGGTCGTCCTACATAGACCTTTCGTCCACCCGAGCTCGCTCTGTTCTTCCCCTTTCCCCTCTCCTCTCTGTTCTTTTCCCTCTTCCTCTCAAGCTCATCACACATTTTGCCCAAAATTTGTCAAGATTTGAAGGCCCCCATCCATTCAAATGATCACAAAGGTTAGCAACTTTGTCCTTTCATCTCTCATTGCTAGATTAGCTCGTGCAATGTTTTATATAGTGATTGATTTTTGAGTTTAGTAATTTGGGAGGAATTATATATATATGCTAGTATTTGATTTATATGCAATTTGAGGTAAAAAAATAACACTTAGTTTGCATATGTAGGTGTGGTTTACTTAGTACCTTCTAAATCTCCGTCGTAACCACCGTCGATCGCTCGCAACGTCCCGTCGCCGACACCACCTTGTGATGAGCCTCTTGTTCATGAAGTTTTATATAAAAAATTGATGTTTGTGTGATTTGGATATATAGTTACTCGTATAATTATCTTACCCATACGTTGTTTGTTATACATAGTGCCATGGTTTTGATATCCGTCCCCGTCGGCCCTCGTCCGGGTTATGATTCGGATGTGGTATATTCTCTTTTAAAACTATTCATTGCATTTCGTGTTTATGACAAATTATGCCCATCAAGTTGACATAGATATTTGTATGTAGGAGGTAGTTGAACCGGAAATTCCAACCGACCCTATTGTCGAGAGGTTAAATTTAGTTGAAAGAGAAAACGAGGATTTGAAGGAAAAATTGAAAAGAATTGAGGGGGAGAAGATAGAATTGGAGTTGCTTGTTGCCGATGTCGTTGATGATCAAAAGATTAAGATGGAGAAAATGCGCTTGAAGATTAGAAAGATTAGAAAATATGCCATTCATAGTGAGGCTTGGTATCATTATGCTATTGGATCAATTGTTACCTTAGTTGCGATCTTGATCGCATTTGTTGTTGCATTTAAATTCTTTAGCTAGAGAGTTATTTGTTTGTTGCATTTAAGTGTTGTATGATCTTTATGTATGAACTTTATGTATTGTATTAATTTGGTGTTTTCGGTGTTGTGTATTGAAGATGAGCCGGCAATGGATGTACAATGACCGATGCTCTCCCGAGTTCATTAATGGCGTGCGTACTTTTCTGCTTGCGGCTGAGGCAAACAAGCGGGGGGATGGTTTTATGCCTTGTCCATGTGCTGGCTGTAAGAATGGTCACAATTACTCTACGTCAAGAACCATTCACGTCCACCTGTTTGAGTCCGGTTTCATGCCCCACTATAATGTTTGGACCAAGCATGGAGAAAGAGGGGTTATGATGGAAGACAATGAAGAAGAAGAGGACGACGACAGCTATCCTGGCCATGGGTTTCCTGAATACGATGATACAACAATGAGGGAAGAAGCTGAGTCGGTAATGTGGGAAGAAGCTGAGCCAGCAATGCGGGAAAAAGCTGAAGAAGAGGCATCAAATGAGCCCGTTGATGATCTAGGTCGGGCCATTGCTGATGCAAAGAGAAACTGCGCAAGTGATTTGGACAAGAAGAAGTTGCAGTGCATGTTAGAGGATCACAAAAAATTGTTGTACCTGAATTGCGTAGGTGACAAGAAAAAGCTGGGCACCACACTAGAATTGCTACAATGGAAGGCAGAGAATGGTGTATCTGACAAGGGATTTGGAAAGTTGCTGGTAATGATAAAGAATATGCTTCCAAAGGACAATGAATTGCCCGAGGGTACGTACGAAGCAAAGAAGGCTGTCTGCCCTCTAGGGTTACAGGTGCATAAGATACATGCATGCCCTAATGATTGCATCCTCTACCGCGGTGAGTACGAGGATTTGAACGCTTGCCCAGTATGCGGTGCATTGCGCTATAAGATCAGCCGCGATGACCCTGGTGATGTCGAGGGAGAGCGCCCCAGGAAGAAGATTCCTGCCAAGGTGATGTGGTATGCTCCTATAATACCACAGTTGAAACGTTTGTTCCAAAACAAAGAGCATGCCAAGGCGATGCGATGGCACAGAGAAAACCGTAAGAAAGACAGAAAGTTGAGAGTACCCGCTGATGGGTCACAGTGGAGAAAAATCAAAAGAAAGTACGGGAAGGAGTTTGCAGATGACGCAAGGAACGTATGGTTTGGTCTAAGCACAGATGTCATTAATCCTTTTGGGGAGCAGAGCAGCAACCATAGCACCTGGCCTGTGACTCTATGTTTGTATAACCTTCCTCCTTGGTTGTGCAGGAAGCGGAAGTTCATTATGATGCCAGTGCTCATCCAAGGCCCTAAGCAACCCGGCAACGACATTGATGTGTACCTAAGGACATTAGTTGAAGAACTCTTACAACTGTGGAATGGAACAGGTGTACGTGCGTGGGATGAGCACATGGGGGAAGAATTTGACCTAAAGGCGTTGCTGTTCGTGACCATCAATGATTTGCCTGCTCTCAGTAACCTTTCAGGACAAACAAACAAGGGATACCGCGCATGCACACATTGTTTGGACGATACCGACAGTATATATTTGGCTAATTGTAAGAAGAATGTGTACCTGGGACATCGTCGATTTCTTCCGAGCAGGCATCCCGTAAGAAAGAAAGGCAAGAATTTCAAAGGTGAGGCGGATCACCGGACGAAGCCTCGCCACCGTACTGGTGCTGATGTACATGATATGGTCAAGGATTTGAAGGTGGTCTTTGGAAAGGGTCCTGGTGGACAACCTGTTCTGAATGACGCTGACGGATGCGCACCCATGTGGAAGAAAAAATCTATATTTTGGGACCTGCCCTATTGGAAAGACCTAGAGGTCCGCTCCGCAATCAACGTGATGCATGTGATGAAGAATCTTTGTGTGACCCTGCTTGGCTTCTTGGGCGTGTATGGGAAGACAAAAGATACACCTGAGGCACGGGAGGACCAGCAACGTATGCACAGAAAAGACGGCATATATCAGGGTCATGCAAGCTACGCTCTTACCAAAGAAGAGAAGGAAATCTTCTTTGCATGCCTGCTCAGTATTAAGGTACCATCTGGCTTCTCGTCGAATATAAAGGGAATAATAAACATGGCAGAGAAAAAGTTCCAGAACCTAAAGTCTCATGACTGCCACGTGATTATGACGCAACTGCTTCCGGTTGCATTGAGGGGGCTTCTACCGGAAAATGTTCGATTAGCCATTGTGAAGCTATGTGCATTCCTCAATGCAATCTCTCAGAAGGTAATCGATCCAGAAATCATACCAAGGTTAGAGAATGATGTGGTGCAATGTCTTGTCAGTTTCGAGTTGGTGTTCCCACCATCCTTCTTCAACATCATGACGCACGTCCTAGTTCACCTATGTGAAGAGATTAACGTTTTGGGTCCTGTATTTCTACACAATATGTTCCTCTTTGAGAGGTTCATGGGAGTCTTAAAGAAATATGTTCATAACCGTGCTAGGCCAGAAGGAAGCATCTCCAAGGGCCATGAAAATGAGGAGGTCATTGAGTTTTGTATTGACTTTATTCCTGACCTTAAGCCGATTGGTGTTCCTGAATCACGGCATAAGGGCAGACTGGATGGAAAAGGCACGCTAGGAGGGGAACAAATAATATGTATGGACGGACATTCTCTCACTGAAGCACACTACACAGTTCTATAGAATTCCGCCTTGGTGGCTCCGTATATGGATGAACACAAGAATTTGCTACGCTCCAAACACCCGGAGCGGTCTGATCACTGGACTACACGTGAACAAACCAGGAGTTTCGCCAGCTGGTTGCAGACACGTACCATGCATGATGCCTCTATTGAAGATGACCTGTACTTGTTGTCCCAGTTACCATCTTCGAATATAATGACTTTCAAAGGATACGAGATAAATGGTAATACATTTTACACAATCGCCCAAGATAAGAAGAGCACCAACCAAAACAGTGGTGTCCGCTTTGATGCAGAAACCAAGACGGGAAAGGAAACATATTATGGTTATATACAGGACATATGGGAACTTGACTATCGACGTGGTTTGAAGGTCCCTTTGTTTCGATGCAAATGGGTCAATATGACACGAGGCGGGGTAACGGAAGACCCGCAGTACGGAATAACAACAGTGGATCTCAACAATCTTACGTATGCAGACGAACCATTCGTCCTAGCCAATGATGTGGCACAGGTTTTCTATGTGAAGGACATGTCTACCAAGCCGAGAAAAAGAAAAGATAAGGAAGCGAATGCATCGTACGATGAGCCAAAGTGGCACATAGTTCTTTCTGGGAAGAGAAACATCATGGGAGTGGATGACAAGACAAACATGTCAGGAGATTATGAAAAGTTTGATGAAATTGTTCCATTCGCAGTGAATATTGACCCGAGCATCCAGTTAAATGATGAAGATTTTCCATGGCTATGGCGCAAAGGGGCACACGCGAAGAAAAAGTTTCACACCCAAAGATCTGGGATGTGATCGGCTTCACTATCATCACTTTCTTCTGTGTTTCACACCCCAGAGGGAATCTCTGTAATAGTTAGGGTAGCTAGTAGAAATTTTATGTGCAAGCAAATTCTTTCATGCATTTACTGATTTTTTCAGCTAAATAACCCTGAAATTGAAAAGCATTTCAAATGAACTCAGAAAAGGTTGAAAGTTGGCATTGTATCATAATTTCACCCACATAGCATGTGCAAAAAATTAGAGAGGGTTACCGCAAAAACTAGATGCACTTCATGTACAAAATGGACAATCTCTTTCGAAGTATCAGGGTTTCGGACGAAAACTCATCCGTTACAAAGGCATTTCATTTTTTAAATAACCTAAGCATTACCAAATTGAATATAATGATAAAACACACTAATATTAAACATAAGAAAAAAGAATCACTGAAAAATCTATTTTCAAAGTTAATTTATTCACAAACTAGTGATTCACACAAATTTCAAATAATTCAAAATTTAGACTGTTCAAATTTGTAAACTACCGGTACTAACAGAAAGTTTGTAATTTTTTGTACCTAAAGAAAAAATATTCACAAAGAAACTCTAAATACAGCAAAAAACAACTCAAAAATAAATAAAACAAAAATAAATAAAGCAAAAAAATAAGAAAAAAAGCCCACTTACTGGGCCACAGCGGCCTGCATACGACTAGAAACCCAAATTCTAGTTGGGCCAGGATGCAGGCCCGCTAGCCCAGTAGTCCCAACAGGGCATCGCAGCAGAGGTAGGCCCAGAAGGACTGCTTAAGAGAGGAGCTCGAGACAGCAGCGACGGCGGGGCTTATAAGCAGGTGCAAGTGCCCCTCGGCTAGCGAGGTGGGACTAAACTTTTGCGCCCCTTGCCTGGCAGCGCACCCCCTTTAGTACCGGGTCGTGGCTCCAACCGATAGTAAAGGGGGGGCCTTTAGTACCAGTTGGCGCCACGACCCGGTACTAAAGGGGGTGCGGTTCCCGCCGCTTCGCCTGGCCAAAACAGACCTTTAGTACTGGTTGGTGGCTCCAACCGGTACTAAAGGTGTGTTCTATATAATAAAACACTTCAAAAAAATTGTCAGTTTCTCATCTCTCCCTGCTTCTTTCTCCTCTGCCCCGTCGCCGCCCCCGTCCCCGTCCCCGTCGCCGTCCGTCCCCGTCCCCGTCGTCCCCGCTCGGCCCGTCCCCGTCCCCGTCGTCGCCGCCCCGTCCCCGTCGCCGTCTCCGTCCCCGTCCCCATCCCCGTCGCCGGCACCCGTCATCGCGCCTCGCCGGTGAGCTCCTGCCCCGGCCGCCAACCACACACACACACACATTGTTATAGAATTGTCAGCAATCTTTCTGTTTTTTAGTTATAGAATTATTAGAAATGTTAGTTATATAGAAATGTTTTTTAGTTATAGAAATATTAGAAATGTTAGTTATATAGAAATATTAGAAATGTTAGTTATATAAAAATATTAGAAATGGTAGTTATATTAGAAATGTTAGTTATACAGAAATGTTTTTTAGTTATATAGAAATGTTTTTTAGTTATAGAAATATTAGAAATGTTAGTTTTAGTTATAGAAATATTAGAAATGTTAGTTTTAGTTACAAAATTTAGAATTTGCATATATGAAATCACAATCCATCATTTAAAAAATGTTACTTTACTTGCGGCATATAGTATTTGTTGTCGACGATGCCCGACCCGCATCCTCGCCGTCGACCCGTTCGCTACGACGTCCTGCTTCAGAGGACCCATGTCCGGGACTGGGTTCCGTCGGGCTGGCACTGGGAGGTGCTACCTTCAGGGGCGCAACGCTTGGTGAGGAACCCGGCCCCGGGTCCCATCGTCGACCCTCATCTCCTTTGGTGGCATTCACGTGGGCCACTTTTGGTGCGGAGAGAGCCGGCCCCGCCGGAGGTGGTACATCGCCGTGTCAGGGAGGAGGACGAGCACGTCCATCTCTACATGGCTGCTATGGACGTCAGGTTCTCCAATACATGGCAGGTTCTTTGGGGAGATCACCCGAGCTATGATCCAGTGATGGTTCCTTCACTTTGGTTGTCCACCGCCTAGATTACTCTCTAGTATTCGATCTTTATTAGCTAGCTAGCTAGCTAGTGATGTATTTGATATATAATATTCAAGATGATTTATTCGAGATTATATATATTATTCGAGATGATGTATTCGAGATTATGTCTATTATTCGAGACGACATATTCGAGATTATATTCGATGATGCTTATTATGTACTATGATTGATTCAGTTTTTCCTTATTAATTGATTGCATCCATGCATTGTAATTTGAATATATTTCTTTTGGATTAGTTAAACAAAACCTATGGCGGACAATACCGGCTGAGAGGGAGAAGAGGCCCTGTTCAATATCATACGCAATCCTCGCGGGCCAGATGATGATCAGAATGAAGAAGATTATGACGGCTCCGAATATCTAAACAACACCAGGGAGGGTGATATGATATTCGATCGCGACGAGCGAATTGATGAAGTCATGAACTATGAACATGACGAAGAAAATGTTGATCTTGAAACAACAAAGACCGGCGAGGTATATATATTTATATAAGCAGGCATCTGGTGATCATCACATGTTTTAAATGACTTGAAGATATATTAACGAATCGATCTTTCTTCTTTCAGCCATCCGGATCAAGCAAATCTTCAGGCAACAGGAAACGAGGCCCGAACAAAAAGTTGAAGGAGGGTGTAAAGTACAATATCGAGGCCATCAAACCTAATGGCGAACCATTAGCGCCTAAGAAGATTGCGGACAAGTTCATTCGTCAGTGCGGAGTTCTTGTGAAGGACCAACTCCATCTCCCTTGAAGAATGGAGAGAGCCAGCAAATCCACGTCCAGGAGTGATGGAACATTTCAGCCTACCAGATCATTTCACATATGCATATGTGGAGAAAGTCAAGGACGCTGCTCTTAGGAAGATGGCGATTGCATTCAAGAACCACAAGAATCGTGAATGGGCCAAGTACGTCAAGGGAGGAAGGAAGACTCCAGTATTCGAGGGAACACTAGAGAAGCAAAGTGCTCATTGGGACGATTTCGTGAAATTCAAGGATTCGGAATTATCTAAGGAATGGTCGAGAATAAACAAGGCCAATGCCGCAAAAAAGGATAAGTTCCATAAGCTGGGGACAGGTGGATATGCGGTGGGAATGCCTAAGTGGGATAAGTCTGAGAAAGAGATGGAGGATGCAGGTGTCACTCCAGAAACATTGAGCTGCCCCCCCAGGTGCAGGACTTGGTTCTATGCGCATAGGGGGGGGGAGTTGGACCTGAAGACATGCAAAGTTTCGAAGAAGGCATGTCTGGACGGAGCCGAAGATAAGCTACTTGTTGCAATAGAAGAGGCTCGATCGGGGGTGTTCCAGCCCAACAGAGAGAACGACGAGCTTATGCGTGCCCTGGGAAATCCTGAACACCCGGGAAGAACACGAGGCATGGGCGCTATTCAGTGGTATGAGGGGTTTTTGGACTAGAACACCGACTACAGAACCTGTGCGAGAAAGAAGATTGCGGAGAAGAAGAGGAAGATGGAGGAGGAACAGAGGAACCTAGACTATGAACGCCTTCAAGGCCTAGAATCAATGCACGCAGACTTGGCAGTCAAATTCCAGCGGCAGCAGGAGCAGATCGACTCACTTATCCAGCAAAGGGGGTCTCAGCAGCTACAACAGCTAGCGGATGATCCACCATTGGATAGCACCGTCCCATTCATGCCTAGAAGCATCGTAGGTTCCGCCCCGGGCGACGCATTGCTGGATAGCTACCTAGTGGATGACATCATGGAGAACACTAACTGCGAGCTACACTTCAAAATGAAGAGCATATCCATGAAGGTGGCGGACGCCCTTGCTTTTACAAATCCCCCCGAGGCAACCTTCCATTACAACCCGATTCCAGCGGGCTATGCTCGTGTCTTGGTTGATGAGGTGGTGGACCAATATTCGGGGCTAGAGCTTGGCATTCCTGGAGGTGACGATGAGCACACACTGGGAGAGGCCAACCATCGTATCATCCTATGGAGAAAGGATTGCATCATCTTTCGAAGGCCACCGACACCGCGTCATCCGACTCCTCGTCGAAGTCCACCACCGAGTCAGCAGACTCCCGCTCCTCCAAGTCCACCAACGCGTCAGGCCACTCCTCCTCCAAGTTCGGCACAGCTTCAGGCCACTCCTCCTCCTCCAAGTCCGGCAAAGCGTCAGGCCACTCCTCCTCCAAGTCCGGCACAGCTTCAGGCCACTCCTCCTCCAAGTCCGGCACAGCTTCAGCCACTCCTCCTCCTCCAACTCAGCCACGTCAGCTGTCTTCGCCGCCTCAGCAATCACGGAAGAGAGCCGCCTCAGCTATGGTGCGTAGCGGTACAAGTCGAGGTAGTACTGGAGGTACAAGCGGAGGCAAGAGATTTCAATATGGTCCAAGCCTCACGCCTCTTCCGCAGAGGCCTTACGACAAGTACGAGGAGGAAAACGTAGCCATATCGAAGGCCGAGGTGGAAGCCCATTTTGCACCGAAACCGCCACCACCGCCAAGGGAGAAAGTGCCTGTGGAAAAGATTGACCACTTCATTCGTATGGCTAGAGCACCAGCTCCCAAGCCTGTTGACACAGACTATGAGCGCCACATCAAGAAGTTAAATCGAGCACGTCTATAGAAAGAGGCGAGCTCAAGCAAATCAGCTGGCAAAAGGAGCGGTAAAACCATTCCCCATTTGGGAGAACAGGCGGCGCAATCAATTCCCCTGCTTGTTGTGCCAACAACACATGAGAGTAGGCGCGCCCAATATTATTGTGGGCAAACCGTTAACGTTCCCGGGCTGGGCGATGTGGTAATAACCGAGGAGCATATTGAGCAGGCTGAAATGCTCATGATCACTGTTGGACAACTCCTCGATATCGAACCCATGTCTCCGACTAGAGAGGAGGAAATAAAACATAAATATGTCCGGGGCCAACCTTTGGTCGAGCCAGACAAGGTCAAGAAGCTCCCAACGAGAATGTATGAATTGCATCAATGGTACATGGACATTACCAAGATTTCCAATCGAGAGTCCCTCATGGTGAATGTCAAGAAGGATCATTACTACCATCAGAAAGCTGTGACCGTTGAGTATTCAGAACTATTTCAGCTATACAATCAAGACGCACTCGACAAATCTATTGTCAGTTGCTATTGTATGTAAGTGATTTCTTTCTGTAATTTAAGTCTCAAGCTAGCTGTAGTGATCATTTTGATCAATCATTACCTGTAATTATCCTCACTATATTCTTTTCTGTGGTATTATGTAGGATGAAGATTTATGAAATGAAAAAAGGTGGACGCTATGGCATTGGGTTCATTGACCCAAATACCATAATGAATACACATGGAAATTAGATCCATATTACGAAAAAGTGTAGAGAAAAGCATGCTAGAGTTCTTCAAGCGCCTCAAATACAATGAAGATATACTACTTCCTTACAACTTCGAGTGAGTCACACTGTCTTGTACTACAAATTCTGTTTTTGCCTACTTGCTAGCTACATGTTTTTGCTTACATATGCCCGCTTAATTAAGACATGCGAACGTGTGTGCATGCAGATTTCACTGGATCTTGTTAATCATTAAAGTTGATGAAGGAACAGTTGAAGTACTAGACTCACTACTTAAGAAAGCAAGTGACTACACCATCGTGAAGGGGATAGTCAACAGGTAATTTTAATCATTATTAACTATATCTCGGCCTATTTAATTAGTTCGTCATTTCCTAATAACAACTATTTAATAACCCATTTATTCATTTTCTTTGTCGGCGGGCAGGGCTTGGACAAAGTTCATCAGGGCCACTCCAGGCCCATGGAAACAAAATCTGAAATGGTATCAACCCCAGGTAAGTAATTAAGTAGTACTAGATAGCTGTCATCTCTTTAATTATCATGCTTGATTAATTATTATCTGATCAAATTCCATTCTCGTAAAGCCCTGAAGCAGGCGCCGGGGAATAATCTGTGTGCATACTACGTTTGCGAGAACATTCGCATGATGGCGTCCGAAAGGAGCAGATCTCAAAGACAGGAGTGGGTACGTTTGTCAGAACACTATTCACAATTTTTACACCATTATCGATATCTAGTCACACAACTAATACACATGCATATTGATCTCCTTCTTAACAGTTCAAAGAGGTGCGGGAGAAGCTCCTAACAGAGGACCGCATAGAAGCAATTCAAGAGGAAATAGCGGAATTTTTGCTCGACTAGGTCATAGATCCCGAAGGAGAATACTATTACCCGCTACCGCCACCATGAACCACTTCCAATTGTTATCGTGCTCCGAAGGCACCAATTAGGCTAATGCCACTTGCTCTGAAGGCACCAATTAGGAGAAATTATAGATAGCTAGCTAATTGTGTGTGTGTGTGTGAATTAATTAATGGTGGTTGTGAGACATTCGATGATATATATATATATATATATATATTATGATCGGTTCTACTAGAAATTCTATTTATATATATGCATAACGTGTACAATATGTAGTATCGTAAAATACCAGCAAACGAAAAAGAATTAAATGGAAAACACAAAATTAAATGAAAAATAAATCATAAACCCACCCCCAACCTTTTAATACCAGTTGGTGTCACCAACCGGTACTAAAGGGCTCCCTGCCCCTGAAGCTGGCTCGTGCCACGTGGTTGCCCTTTAGCACCGGTTCGTGCTGAACCGATACTAAAGGGGGGGGGGCTTTAGTGCCCACAATTTAGTGCCGGTTACCGAACCGACACTAAAGGGCCTTACGAACCGGTGCTATTGCCCGGTTCTGCACTAGTGCTAGAAACCTTAAAGAAAAACGATATACATGGGATAGGAACATCCACTAGTGCAGAACCGGGCAATAGCACCGGTTCGTAAGGCCCTTTAGTGCCGGTTTGGTAACCGGCACTAAATTGTAGGCACTAAAGCCCCCCCCCCTTTAGTACCGGTTCAGCACGAACCGGTACTAAAGGGCAACCACGTGGCACGAGCCAGCTCCGTGGGCGCGTAGGACATTAGTACCGGTTGGTAACACCAACCGGTACTAAATGTTTGGGTGTGTTTTGGTTTTATTTTTTATTTTTACTTTAATTTTGTGTTTTCAATTTAATTTAGTGATTGTTTTACATTATAATGAGTTGTTAAATCATTAGATGAATGTACCGCTTATTAGTTTGACTGGATGCGTGGATCCTAGGTAAGTCATCAAGTATATGTCATATCCATATTATATATACTTGATCACCTACTTAAGTGATCGAGGTAATATGGATATGGCATATACTTGATCACTTAGCTAGAATCCATCCAGTTGAAACTAATATGCAATTTCTTTCATAAATGATATAATATAACTCATCATCATCACCATCATCATATTAATATAAAAACTCTTGCATCATATATATCATCACCAACGGTTTTCATAGCAAAGATATCATCGAGTTCAACATGGTAATGATATTATAAGCATTCATAACACCACAAAAGCAAATCACTCTTTGAGATTAAGTTCAGGACGAAGAACACGGACATGAGAGGACAAGTACTAAGAGCATGAACTAGCTAATTAATCACTCCTGCTGCTCTCTCTCAGGTAAAATAGCATAGAACATGTATAGCTTTGCTGATTCATCATATTGGAGCATGCAGATGAACCTATCTCCTAATCGTGGGTTGCGCTTCTGATTGCTGCCCCCTAGTACTTCTCTGTGATCGTTCACAATTTTGCTCCAGTCTTTTACTATTAAGTATTCCTCGCTATTAAAAATCCTGAATGCACTAGAGTGCATTGTAGGATATCTTGGCCGTAAGCTAACAATATTCATGGTACCTTTAGTCTCGATCCAATCAGGCACAACATTCATCGGGAGTCCCTGTTGAAGAACATCGTATAGTAACATACTTAGCAATGAAGTTTAGCTTAAAAAAATAATGTATGCAAAAGATGCACTGAGGAGAAATAGTAGAAATCTTACCATCTTTCCTAAATATATGTGACCGTAGTTCAGTACGAACACTATTGGTCGCACGTTTTGAGTACTAACATTTCTAAGTGCAGGAAAGAAATTTGTCTTGATAGCATCAAGATCCTCAAGCCATGAAACATAATGACTTGTCTCCTCGCAGTTTAGTTCAGCCCCGGGACAGTGGACGGTCCTGTCTACCAAGCGCCGGACATGTTTGCTTGATTGGAAGTAAGCTGTCAATATAAATTGAGATATATTAATTATTTAACTGGTTCAAATAATCTCATATCAAAGACATAAATATGGTTGAGAAACTCACATAATGGTAGAACTGGAGGCGTCTGCACATCGACCTAAATGTCTCTATTACCTTCAATATCATCTTCCGGACGAATATCAAAGGTGATAACACTATTAGGCTCAAATGCATAAGCCTTGCATAGTGCTTGCCAAGTTTTGCATTCAAAATAGGTGTATTTGTCTGCATTGTATAATTATACGTTGAAGGTATAACCATGCTCGGTCTTCAAGTAAACTCTTTTTACCTCTATAATTTTGTTAGGACTGAAACCTATCTTATCCAAGACAAAAATTCTTGCATGGCAGGGGATACACTAGTAGAATAGTGAAAAATTAAAATTAAAAGTTGAAGCAAATGAAGCATAAGTCATGCTTAATTACGAAAAAAGACTTGTCGTTGTGACTTACTGTATCCACTAGAAAATTTCTGCCGCACAGGCCGCGCTGGTCTTCGCAGTATTCGCACATAACGAAATCGTGTTCGTCGTCAGACGACATTCCTATGTTCATAGGTGAAACATTAAACACTTATTAGTTCTATTAATTCAACTAATTCTGTTAATTCAACTAGTTCAACTAATTAATTGAACTAATTCAACTAAGCACTTACGAAAAATATACCTAATTAATTGAACTAATTCAACTAAACTAGTTCTATTAATTTTCTTACTAAAAATAAGGTAACTAGTTCTATATAATAAAATGTTAATTAGATAATGAAATCTCATATAACTAAATTAAATATATATCTTACATGTAATTTATATCTAATTCATCTAACATTTGACATTAATATCTAACATATGTTCATATATAGGTGAAACATTAAACACTTATTAGTTCTATTAATTCAACTAAATAAACTAGTTCTATTAATTCAACTAAGCA
>NC_041388.1:324943871-324964736 GCF_002162155.2 Triticum dicoccoides
CGGCGGGGGCGACGGCGGTGACGGCGACGACGGGTGGTGGGGGCGATGGCGGTGACGGCGACGACAGGTGGCGGGGGCGACGGTGGTGACGGCGACGACGGGCGGCGGGGGAGGCGAGGGCGACGCGTGATGGGCGACGGGCGCGGCGAAGAAGTTGGATCGAGAAGAAGTACTGGTGGTCGATGAAACTGATTTTTTCGTAAGTGCCATATATATAGGAGGGGTCTTTAGTACCGGTTGGAGCTACCAACCGGTACTAAAGGCCAATTTTCGCCAGGCCAAGGGGCGGGAAACGGCCCCTTTAGTACCGGTTCGTGGCTCCAACCTGTACTAAAGGGTGGTCTTTAGTACCGGTTGGAGCCACGAAGCGGTACTAAAGGGGCGCGCTGCGGTGCGCAAAGTTTAGTCCCACCTCGCCGAGCGAAGGGCAGCCTCACTGGTTTATAAACCCAGCCGCGGCTGCTCGTTCGAGCTTTTCTATATAGCAGGCTTCTGGGCCTAACTAGGGCGCGCTGCCCTGTAAGTCTGCTGGCCCTTCTGGGTCTGCATTTGCACACCCTAGGTCTGGCAGGCCCACTGGGCAGCGCGCCAACAAATTTTTATATAGTTTTTTTCTTTTATGCATTATTTATTTTCTTCTATTTATTTTTGAGTAATTTTTTATATAATTTTTTTCTTTTCTGCATTATTTTTTTCTTCTATTTATTTTCTTCTATTTATTTCTGAGTAGTTTTTTTGTGACCCTCTCTACTCTTTCGCACATGCTATGCGGGTGAAATGACGATACCATGCCAAGTTTCAACATTTTCAGAGTTCATTTTGTAGTGATTTTCAATTTCACGGTCATTTAGCTCTCTAAACAATTAGGTAAATGACCGAAAAACAACAAATGATGTCAGAACATGTTGGAAATTGATGACGTCGCTTTGAATGCTGCATACTGAACACAAAAGAAGTCCAGAGTTCAAATAAGTTTAAAGAACATTGAAGTGCCCGTGTAACAGATGAGTTCTCGTCCGAAACTCTGATACTCCGAAAGAGTTTGTCCTGTTTGTACACGAAGTGCATCCAGTTTTTGCCGTGACCCTCTCTACTCTTTCGCACATGCTATGCGGGTGAAATGATGATACCATGCCAAGTTTCAACATTTTCAGAATTCATTTTGTAGTGATTTTCAATTTCACGGTCATTTATCTCTCTCAACAATTAGGTAAATGACCGAAAAACAACAAATGATGCCAGAACATGTTGGAAATTGATGACGTCGCTTTGAATGCTGCATACTGAAAACAAAAGAAGTCCAGAGTTCAAATAAGTTTGAAAAACATTGAAGTGCCCGTGTAACAGATGAGTTCTCATCCGAAACCCTGATACTCCGAAAGAGTTTGTCCAGTTTGTATACGAAGTGTGTCCAGTTTTTGCCATGACCCTCTCTACTCTTTCGCACATGCTATGCGGGTGAAATGATGATACCATGCCAAGTTTCAACATTTTCAGAGTTCATTTTGTAGTGATTTTCAATTTCACGGTCATTTAGCTCTCTAAACAATTAGGTAAATGACCGAAAAACAACAAATGATGTCAGAACATGTTGGAAATTGATGACGTCGCTTTGAATGCTGCATACTGAACACAAAAGAAGTCCAGAGTTCAAATATGTTTAAAAAACATTGAAGTGCCCGTGTAACAGATGAGTTCTCGTCCGAAACCCTGATACTCCAAAAGAGTTTGTCCAGTTTGTACACGAAGTGCGTCCAGTTTTTGCCGTGACCCTCTGTACTCTTTCGCACATGCTATGCGGGTGAAATGATGATACCATGCCAAGTTTCAACATTTTCTGAGTTCATTTTGTAGTGATTTTCAATTTCACGGTCATTTAGATCTCTAAAAAATTAGGTAAATGACCGAAAAATAACAAATGATGTTAGAACATGTTGGAAATTGATAACGTTGCTTTGAATGCTGCATACTGAACACAAAAAAAGTCCGAGTTCAAATAAGTTTAAAAAATATTGAAGTGCCCGTGTAACAGATGAGTTCTCGTCCGAAACCCTGATACTCCGAAAGAGTTTGTCCAGTTTGTACACGAAGTGCGTCCAGTTTTTGTCGTGACCCTTTCTACTCTTTCGCACATGCTATGCGGGTGAAATGATGATACCATGCCGAGTTTCAACATTTCAGAATTCATTTTGTAGTGATTTTCAATTTCACGGTCATTTAGCTCTCTAAACAATTAGGTAAATGACTGAAAAACAACAAATGATGTCAAAACATGTTGGAAATTGATGACGTCGCTTTGAATGCTGCACACTGAACACAAAATAAGTCCGAAGTTCAAATAAGTTATTAAAAATAAAAAAGAGGTGCAATGCTGGTTAATTTGCTTCAAGCCTTTCGGAATAGTGTAGACTGCACTGCACATAGCTCAGTGCAATCTATGCTATTCCTAAAGGCTTGAAGCTAATCGATGTGCAGGTGAGCATTGCGCCTCTTCGTCATTGTCTCTGCACTCACGGCTTATAAACCGCTCATACTGCCTCTCTCTTGGCGAGGTGGGACTAAAAATAAGCTTACTAAGAAACTCTAGTACCGGTTCATGCCATGAACCGGTAATAAAGGTCTTCGTGGGGGCCCCAGCCTGACCACAGCCGCACTGGCCTCATTAGTACCGGTTCATGGCATGAACTGGTACTAAAGGTTGCCCACGAACCGGTACTAATGATGCCCGCCCGCCTAGCCGTTGGAACCGGCACTAATGGTCACATTAGTGCCGGCTCAAATTCAAACCGGCACTAATGTGCTTCACATTTGACCCTTTTTCTACTAGTGATCCAATCACATTGCATGCACATAAAACGAATGCAAGTTCCGATAATTGTTGTGTTATCTCTAATCTGATTAATTTCCTCAGCATTTAGTGCTTACAACCCTTGTCAATCAGTTTCGAGAGGTATAGATTAATTATTTTTGAAACGCCAATATGTGCACTGGCACATGATAGCTATTTTGAACCTCCCGGATTTATTAGTACTAAATCAATTATGACAATTCTAGGTTACAATTTTCTGTTTTTGTAAGCTTAGAATGTGTTATGCTCATTAATGAAGTCACGTTCTGATGCGTATTTTGCATTTTGCTTCTAAACTTCACATTGTGAGTCAATTCAGAAGTCTATTTATTATTCCCTCCATCCCAAAATAAGTGACTCATGTTTGTACTAACTTCGTATTAAAGTTAGTATAAAGTTGAGTCACTAATTTTGGGACGGAGGGAGTACTTGTTTGTAATAAATCTCTTCCATTTGGTACAAAAATTATTTTTTTAATTTTAAAACTTGTGGGAATTTTATCGGCTTATTTTGATACCTTTGATTTCCCACAATCATTTTAGCGTAACTTTTTGATGTGGTAATTAGCTTTCCGATTCCGTGCCCTAGCTAGGCCCCCTAGTTATTTACTCCACATTGACATGTAATCCTATTTCTGTGGACCATACATATGAAATTGTTCTTTTTTACCGAGTCCAATGACTAAGTTGGCTATATATTCATGTTTGTATATACAAATCTAAATGAAAAACTAGTTGTTGAAGTCCAACGCCCCACCCTGCTCCAGCAATCTCAACAATCACACGTGGGGTGATTATTTCACCACACATCTACAAGGTGACTTCAAATAAAAATTACAAGCAGGGAACCATATGGGAAATATAATAATATTTATGTTGTGACATTGGTGGAATTATCCACCTTTTTGTGTTGTGTGGATATTCCGAAGAAATATTGTTGGATGTGGTGTACTATGTTCTCATACATACTTGGACGGAGGTTCAAATACATATAGTTCATGCCTATATATATAATACTTCGTGCTAGAATAGTGCCAAGCTTATTCTCTTATTAGATATATTTTTCTTTAAAAGCATCTAGTTACTGTGTATCACACATATTTATAACTGACAGGTCCTAGCTTATATCCTTATATTACATGATGAAGACATGTTTCTACATGTACAATACCTTCTCCATTGGTACACGACATGTCTAGGGCACCGTGCTCTTTGCTTTGATCTTGTGAAGTATGCTAGTTCAAGGGATATATGATCATGGTGAATAAGCTCCTCTTAGTGTTTTTCTTAACAAAAAACATTATTGTTTCTTTCCCGAGAAAGAAATAAACTAGTATATTTTTTACAAAGTCAATACACCTATCTACAAGATTATCTACAAATGCAAATTCAGCATCCATGTCGGGGTGCGGCGGGAGCCTCGAATATATTTGCCCTTAGGTCGTAGCTCAGATCGCAATTAACTTGTTTTTGCTCCACTTTGCCATATAGTCGCTCTTGTTCTCTAGCTTTTAGGCCCGTGTGAAGTAGGATGCTAGTGTGAAGTAGGACGCTTTCGACTACATCTGGGAGACTTCCCAGCTAGCTAGGGAGGAATATTGGCATTGTTAACATATTTACCAATTTTCTAACAAAAGTTTTAAGTTACATCAATCGCTATCTAGGTATTTATTTCTCTTTCAGTGACTTGCTTAAATATATCTCTAATGCATTTGCCAACCATTTCATAAATAATGTAACACTCACTTTTGTATTTCTCTTCTACATAATAAACGTTATATTCATCAGTCTTTATGAGGTGTCCTGAACCTTACCGAATGATCTCATAAAATAATTTATGTGTGCTACATTTTTTGTGAAATTTATTTGCATGATCATTCGAAATCGGAGTACTGCACTAAGAGTTAAGGAGCGCAAGATGGCGTACCTGTCGGACATTGAAAGCAAGGCTGAGCTACTGCAGCAGGAGATTAACTCACTACCTACACAAGTGCAGTCGATGAATGTTTGTAATTCTGCTACTTACTACATGATCATGAGGAGATGTTTTAGTTGTTTTGCTATTTCTCTATTTTATAGTTATTTATCTGAGAACCATTTTAGTAGACTTCAGGATTCATGAAAGTACAAAATTAGATTAAAAGAATCTTGATCTCATGGCTATATCATCCATATATAATTTGCTAAGAAAGATTTCTTAGACAAGAAGGAATAAAAGCTGAACTTCAAATTAATGAAGCCGTCAACCGGAGCTAGGATACTTAGTGCTGATACAAAGGTGAAAGCGTGACGAAAAACTACTTTATGTTAAGAATTTACATGATAATCTTCTTATTATTTCTTTTGAATATATGTTTGTAGAGTATAGATCATGGGCTTGCAACTGAAAACAAATATGATGACGCTCAAGGTGCAGGGATTGGAGCAACAATACAAGCTGACGAATGGTATTCTTTTTCTCTTTCCTTGCATCTCAAGTAACTTATCTTATGTTCTTGTGGCGGCGCGCAAAGGAAAATAGTGATCACCATTGTGCAATACAAGACAACACAGAACTTATTTCTGCACAAAGTGATTGGGGACGCATGATGACAAACATATTTTTTATTGTGAACTTATACCATATGTTTATCGTTCTTGCCTTCTTGGTTGTACCATTTTTGGACGTTGGGATCAATATGCTATACTTAATTTATCTTGCTTTTTACTATCAACTTTTCTCATGAAACATGTGTAAATATCACTAATTTTGCCTCACTAGAAACCTTAATTAAAGAAACATAATATACATGGGATAGGAACTGAAAACATATCGCATGCACATAACACAAATGCACATAATACCAGTTCATAAATTATTTGCTAACGACTTACGACTCACTTTACTATTTCTTTTTACATAATAAATGTTATTTTCCTCAATCTTCAGGAGGTATTCTGAAACTTTTTTAAGGACTTCAACATTTTATTTGTGCTTGCTTGGATGTTAGAAAGTTTTCTATATTACGACCATTGAAATAAAAGAAATACTTTGGCTTGGTCCTGTAAATTTATATGTTTCGTGAAAAATTGAGCTTGTGTGTTTATGTGTCCTAATGATCAGAAAGATTCGCAATTTTTATGAATTCATAATTTGCTTCTTGTTTTATTAGCAGTAGATCAATTATGTCAGTTCTAGGTTACCATTTTCAGTTTTTGTACACTCAGAATGTGTTATGTGCATGAAGTCATGTTTTGATGTGTATTTTGCATTTTTCTTCAAAAATTTGCATTGTGAATCAATTTAGAAATCTATTTATTATTTATGTGCAACATATCGCTTCCATTTGGTAAGAATGTTTTTGTATCCGCTTATTTTCATAACTTCATTGTCCACCATCATTTTAGAATGAATTTTGGACATGGTAATTAACTTTCTGATTTCAAACCCTAGCTAGGCCCCCTATTTATTTTCTCCACATTAACATGTAATTTTGTTTCTGTGGATCATATATAGGAAATTGTTCTTTTGACCTAGTCCATTCACTACGTTGGGTATATATGTTCATATTTTTGTATATAGGTCTGAATGAAAAACTGCTTGCTAAAGTCCAACGCCTGACACAACTCCAACAATCTCAACAACCACAAGGGGGGCACTGATTATTTCACCAGACATATTCATGGTGATTTCAAATGAAAAGTACAAGTAGGAAACCATATGGGATGTAGAAATATATTTTCATTATAACATTGGTGGAACTATACACCTTTTTTGTGGTTGTGTGGATATGCCGAAGGAATATTGTTGGATGTGGTGCATTATGTTCTCATATATACTTTGATGGAGGTTGCACTACACATAGTTCATGCCTATATCTATATATAATACTTCGTGCTCGAATAATGTCAAGCTAATTCTCTTATTATATTGCATTTTTCTTTAAAAGCTTCTACTGAATGTATATCACACATATTCATCAGTCACATGTCCCTAGCTTATATCCTTATATACACTAGTAGAAAACAGGGCTTTGGTCACGGGGCAATATTCACATTAGTCCCGGTTCAGTCACGAACCGGGACTAATGTGAGCATTGGTCCCGGTTCGTGCGGCTAAGGCTTTAGTCCCGGTTCACCTGAGCCCTTTAGTCCCGGTTTGAGACATGAACCGAGACTAAAGGGTGCGATGCCCTTTAGTTCCGGTTTGTGTCTCAAACCGGGACTAAAGATTAGACCTTTAGTCTCGGTTTGAGACACGAACCGGGACTAAAGGGTGGGATGCCCTTTAGTCCCAGTTTGTGTCTCAAACCGGGACTAAAGGTCCCATTTTCAAACTCTACCCCCTCCCCCACGGTGGATCGCCTTTTTTGTTTTGAAAAAATCAAAAGAAAATGATAAAAACTTCAAAAAATAAAATCCTTCGAGAGGTAGTTATATTACTACATCTACTAGTTAGGAAAATTTAAAAACTTAAATTTGGACATGTTTTGCAAAAAATGTAGGGAAAATGTAAAACGGCTATAATTTTTGCATACGATGTCGGAAAAAACGTATAATCTATCAAAATGTTCGGAACGAAAATCTGCATCCGATGGAGACCGCCTACGGCCTGTTTGCAAATTTTTAGAATTCTCAAATTCTAAAAGGAAAAAAAGTTATGCTCAAATTTTAGTTTTTTTTGAATTTTTATTAAATCTGGTCAAACTATGGTCAAACTACTTATTCAAGAGGTATTAGTGTTACTAAATAATTATTCAAGAATATTAGTGTTACTAAATAATTATTTCAGTTTTTTTTGAATTTTGGTCAACTATGGTCAAACAGTGGTCAAACTACTTATTCAAGAAATATTAGTGTTACTAAATAATTATTGATTTTTAGAACAATAGTTTCAAACTCAAACAGTGAAATGTGTGACTTCATGCTCAAGCTAAATTCCTGAGGGTTAATAGGATTGACATCTTACTATTGTCAGGAAAACAACAAGTGCAGACTTGGAAACAAGGGAGAATAAAACCCGGAAGTTAAGCGTGCTCAGGCTGGAGTAGGGAGAGGATGGGTGACCGTTCGGAAGTTAGATGATTTGGCATGATGAGGGGTGATTAGAGATTAAATATTAAATTGAGCAGTGATGAGGGGTGATTAGAGATTAGAGGTTAAAATAATTCAGAAATTTGAAATTCAAAAAAAAAATTCAAAAAAAATCATAAAATTTCCTTTAGTACCAGTTGGTGTTACCAACCGGGACTAAAGGTGGACCTCCAGGCAGCGGCCACGTGGAGGGCCTTTAGTCCCGGTTCCAGTTAGAACCAGGACTAAAGGGGGAGGCTTTAGTACCGACCCTTTAGTCCCGGTTCCAGAACCGGGACTAAAGGCCCCTTATGAACCTGGACTAAAGGCCCCTTATGAACCGGGACTAAAGACACATGTTTCTGGATGGTCAGTACCTTCTCCATTGGCACCGTGCTCTCTGCTTCGATCTTGTGAAGTATGCAGGTCCAAGAGATATATGCAGATGAAGGCAGGAAGAAGATCATGGTGAATAGTCTCCTCGTAGAGTTTTTGTTGACGGAAAATATTGTTGTTTCTTTTCCGGGAAAGAAGTGAACCAGCAGGACTTTTACAAGGTCAATACAACTATCCCTTAGTAAATCCAAGTGGAGATGCAATGGCTAGTCCACAGGGCTATGCCACTCTCTTGGATTGGGTTCGTTCAGATAGTCCAACTGCCTGAGCCTCCCTTGCTTTTTCGCTAGATCAATTCTTTTATTATGTATTCTTTGATTACTTTTTTCTCCTCAAATAATTTATTTCTTTGAAAATTATAAAAATATGTTGTGGGAAAAGATTCCTATAGTTTTGAGCCAAAAAATCTACAAGTGCGTGATGTATGCCTTACGGAGTAACCCATCATTTTTCACTGACACTTGTCTGCTTCACCCCATCCATTCCTATGTTGTCGTTCTCCTTCCTCCAACACTCTCGCCTTGTCATCCTCTTTACCCCCTCTTCTCTATCTTCCTCATCATGTTTCTAGCTGCCCCCAGCTCTAGTCCCTAAATCTGCCCCCACCACTGACACGCCCGCTACTAATGCCATGTTAGCAGTGGGGGCACCTCTGAGAGCCTTGCCCGCCACTGCTAGGCTTTAGGCGCCCGCCACTATTAGGCTTTCCTACAGTATTGCTACCTCTGTTTTAGGATATAGTGTCAAGAGCACCGCCACCCTTATTAGACATCCATCTATGTCGTCAACCATTAGCTAGAGCCCTTGATGCCTCTGTTCCTTCCCACGTCTTCTTCCCCCTTTTTTCTTCATCTTCAAACTTCCTCTTTTTTCACCCACCCACATTCTTTCTCACCATGCCTTAATATTTCCTCTCATGCCTGGATGGACGGCAGTCTATCTTTTCGATCTCAAAGATTGCAAACCGATGGCTCAGAATTTACATAAATTGATGTTTCATACAATCTTCTTATTATTTCTTTAAATTATCTGTTTGTATAGTTGATGGGCTTACAACCGAAAACAAGACGATGAAGCTCAAGCTGCATGGATTGGAGCAGCGATGTCTACTACACAACTTTATTCTTGTAGACTCGTGTTGATGGGCCTTCAATCGCAGAGTTTTGTAGGACAGTAACAAATTTTCCTCAAGTGGATGACCTAAAGTTTATCAATCCATGGGAGGCATACGATAAAGATGGTCTCTCTCAAACAACTCTGCAATCAAATACAAGAAATCTCTTGTGTTCCCAACACACCCAATACAATGGTAAATTGTATATATGCACTAGTTCGGCAAAGAGATGGTGATACAAATGTAGTATGGACAGTAGATATAGGTTTTTGTAATTCGAAAATAACAAAACAGCAAGGTAGCAAGTGATAAAACAGAACACAAACAGTATTGCAATGCTTAGAAACAAGGCCTAGGGTTCATACTTTCACTAGTGCAGTCCCTCTACAATGCTAACATAACCGAATCATATAACAATCCCTCAATAGCACGGCCGGCCTCTGGTGCAAGTACGGCGCAAACGGCCTCTACCCACTTTTGGCGGGGAATGTGGCTACTGACGAGCCGTGTACCTAACTACAACGCCCTGTCGACAGCTGGCAAGCGTCGATGGATCCGCTCTTAATGTGTGGCGCACCGCGTCTCTCGCTTTGCGTCGCTCCAATGGTCTTGCTGTGCGGCGAGCCGTGGCCTATCGGCACGGATGCTCCTAGCTTGCTCTATGGCGCACCATCGATCATGTTGTGCGGCGAGCTATAGCTTCTCAGCGCTGACATGCCTATCTTGATCTGTAGCGCTGAAGCGCCATGCACCAAGGGTCTGCTCAACCCTGGCGATGACGCGCAGCTTGACGTCCTCCATCGTGCTGCTGGGGACGCCCTCGGCCTCGATGGGCCGTGGTGCCTGCTCGTTTCCTCATCGAGGAGGTTGATGGCAGAAGCGGCGCTTCAGTGAGTTGGTATGCTTGGAAAATGTAAAGGGGCTATAGGCTGTCCTTTGTGCCTCGGTGTCTCACGCGCCGCCTAGGTTTATGTGCAATATCGCTGGGTGGCGGTGGGAAACTGATGAGGAACTGACGGGAAATAGTGACGTATTCGTAAAACAGCATCAATTAATGAAAACTTAGTATAGAAGGAAGCGGGAGCTAGCACGACGCGTGCACGCACATTGCTCGCCCACGGGTGTGATTCAGACTGAAGAATACCATTCTGTACACAAAGAGCGTAGATGTTGTGCAGACTGAGCAAATCACATGGCAAATGATTAAACTAAGGAACATGTCGATGATGATCCCAAGAATGACAGACAATTATTTACAAGCAAGCGTTTGCTCAGAACACACACAGCTTATTAGCAGGAAATGTGTGTGTTATTATCGGTCTTCCCACACAATTAGCCGGTGCACCCTTGTCTGTTGCCAGTGTTCACCTCACCATGCCGGCCTCTACTCGGGTCCCTCGGCGCGCTCAGCTCGCGTCCCTCTGCACGCTCTGCTCTTGCGTCCCTCCGTGTGCTCAGCTCTTGCGTCCCTCCACGCATGGTTTGCCCGCGGTTGGGCCTATGCATGATCACGTTGGGGGCCCATATGCATGTGGTTGCGCCGCGCGCGTCACCACGATGTAGTTATGTGCGACACGATGGAGTTACGTGTTATCAAAACAGCCATCCGACGTGCCAATATTCTAGGCCGTCCGACCTCCCCATTTATTCCGACGGGCATTATAACCTTAGTCACTTCAACCTTTCGATGGCGCCTCACAACACAAACAAGCACACCCACGACGACACATACAAGGAGGATATATAGCGGCACTCCAATGGAGTTCGGCGTGCAACAAGTGGAGACCCAGGTGAGGGAGAAGGACCACTCGGTAGTTTACACCAATAACCTGGCCGTGGTGGTCTCCATCAACACCATGGAGCAGTTGCTTGCTCAGGGTGACAAGTACAAAGTGGCCGACATTGACCTCATACCGACGGTCATGCTGGGTATGATCAGAAGTTGTCGTCGAGTTGTGCATGCGGCATCACGTCCTCGTCTACCACTACTCCCTAGCAACAAGGCCTTGCGAGCGTTTCACCATGTTTGCTAACAGCCCCGACTACAAGTTCGCTATGGTGGACACCATCAATGATATAAAAACGCTCAAGGTTTTGGGCTTGGCCTGCCAGAAGCTTGCCAAAATTCGTGCCCACTATAGGGTCTGGGGCAGCAAGAAGGAGAAGGACTCCCTTGTTAACCTCGCCTCGGCCATCATCGAACCCTACTACGAAAACATGAAGGAGTATACCTAGAAAAATCCCGCATCATGGCATGGGGCCTGGATGCGGAGACTCGATGAAGCTCACAAGTTCGCGGCCAAGAGCGTGTACACATGCTACGAGATGCACATGCGGATAGTTGACATGAGGGAGTGCCTTCTTCCTGTAATCGACGAGGGATCGAGTCACCAGTAGAGCAGTCGCGGCAAGCATCACAAGAAGAAGTAGATGATGACTAGATGATCGTTTATCCTAGTTAATTATGCATGTAATTGTTTACTTTGGTGTGCACAAATGTCATGTGTGTACTAGTCACTTATATAATTGAATGTTTAATTTGGTTATGCAATCATGTCCTTATAAGTATATATGATGTTGTTCTGTAGACAGAGCAAATCACATCGCACACAGACTAAACTAGGGAACCCGTCGGTGATGATATCATCAATCGCTGACAATTGTATACCGGCAAGCGTTTTCCCACAGCACACACGGCTTATTAGCAGCAATCGTCTATGTTACTATCGGTCTTCGCACACATTTCTGATTATGGACCTGTTTGCAGCGGATCACACACATCTTATTAAGTTGAACCGTTTTTTATTGTTTTCGCTCATCGCAAATAGTTCACCCAACAAGATGTAAGCAAGGACAGAGGAAACCGTGCTTACATCCCACGAAAATGATTGAATTATTGACGTTAGATGCTCACACAAACCTCTTGGTAATTTAGAACATGACATGTAATAGACCGGAATAGCTTGTGCAATTGACTTTATAAAAAAAACCTTGCCTCTAGCTGACAAAATCTTCTATATCCATCACTGAACTTTGCTCCACATGTGGTCTTTCAGGTGTTTAAAGGAACCATTTTTTGAGTTTCCAACATCAGATGGCATCCCAAGATATTTTGCACTAAGCTGCTCATTATAAACTTGTAACACATTCTTCACAATCATCCTTTTATTTTCCGAACGTCCCTTACTAAAAAAGATAGAAGAGTTATCTTTATTCACACGTTTCCAGAAGCACTTGCATAAGATTCCAACAAGTGGGAAACTTCCTTAGCCCCCTCTCTGTTTGCTTTAAAAAACAGCAGGCTGTAATCGGCGAATAATTAATAAGTGGTTGACCGGTGGTGCTAGCCACTTGAATACCCCTGAGCTTTGATGACTGAACACTAGCTTTTAAGAAGAACGAAAGGCCCCCTGCTGCAAGGAAAAACAGATAAGGTGAAATAGGATCTCCCTGGTGGATTCCATGTGTAGGTTTAAACTCCTCCAACTTCTCTCCATTTAACAACACTGAGAATGATACAGAGTTGACCATTCCCATAATAGGTCAACCCCACTTCGCAGCCCCCACAAAACCCAATTTCAGCATAATAGCCCTTAGATAGACCCACTCGTCTCTAATCATATGCTTTCATCATATCCAGCTTCAGAGGACAGTGTCAATGTTTCTAGGCTTTATTTCGCTTCATAAATGTAAGCATTCACGGCAATGGTGTTATCATTGATTAAACGACCTGGGACAAAGGCCGACTGCTTCGCTGGAATAATTTCGGGAAAAACCATCTTGATTTGCTATAACTTTGGATGCAACCTTATAAAACACATTGCAGAGACTTATGGAGCGAAACTGAGAGAGGCAAAGTGGGGGTCCTTTACCTTAGGACTTAAAACCAAGACAATATTGTTGATCTCTTCCGTACTCTCAATCCCTGCTACAATTTTGAGAACCACACTAGCAACCTCTTTGCCACAAACTTGCCAATGTTTCTCAAAAAATTGCACCGAAAAGCCATCCAGTCCGAGCGCTTTAGTTGGAGCCATTTGAAACAAAGCCATTTTAACTTCATCCACAGTATTGGGAGCTGTCAGAACTCAGAAGCTCGTTCATTTGAACTGTGACTTTCCGTGCTACCGCATCAATAACCACCTGCATATTCGAAGTGCTCTCTGATGTATAGAGTATTATAGAAGGAGCTGGTCATCTCTTTCATTATTACCAGAACATCTGTGACAGTAACTTCTGGTTTAGTCAGAAACTTTATTAAGTTTTTTCTTCGGCATCGGCTGGCTCGCATATAAAAATATTTAGTATTTTTGTCGCGGGCGCGGAGCCCTCCACCCTAGATCTTCGCCCCCACATCACTTCTTCTCTGTGATAAAGTCCCATTATCCTTTCTATGAGTTTTAGTTGCTGAACGTTAATCTGTCCCAATACAACAACACTCATTCAAGTTAGTCAAACTTGACTAACCTTAGATATAGCAACCTTAGACAAATTTAGTCTCAAACCAAACAGCCCCATATCACCTGGGTTCTCATGCTCATGCCCGCTGCCAGTGAGACCGCCCCCTGCGTCCTTGAGCAATGCTGTCCTCTGACTTCTGTAGCTTCTCTCCTTCGTCAGCAGTAAGACCGCCATGCATGTTTCAGGTTATTCTGCGATATCTCTATACCAGACTCATTGTTAATTTCAGAAGCCTCTTGTCCCCCTCTGAATTTCTTGCTGCATCAGTAGTTCTTGTGTTAACAACATACCATATATGCTGCAAAAATGCCACACCTACGTAGCTGGTTACGTGAAGCTACGTAGCTTTCCTTCCCCATAAGCTAATCGCCCCCTCTGATTTTCAGAGGGTGGGCTTGGCCCTTTCTCTCTTCCAACCAAATCAGCCCACATCAGCTTATATGTAAGTTTCGTAATAATCATTACGTAGGTGTAGCAAAGCCGTATATGCTAGCATTAAGGTAGAGCACCGTTTCTTCTTACAAAAACGCGCATGCTTTCTCTCTGAAACCCTACCCACCTTTCCGTTCCCGCTCCTTTCTTTCCAAATCGGGACAAGTCCCGAATGCCAGAGCTCCCGCACTCGCTCCCCTTACAAATCCAGACGTCTCAGGCGCAGACACTCATCTTGCAGCCGCCGGCAAAACCCACGCTAGCTAATACCCTAGCGCCGCCGGCCTTCCCTATGGAGAACAAGCAGCAGGACGACTCCACCAGCCGCCACCAGCTCCTCCCGCCGCTCTACCCCGTCCCCCGCTCCGCCAACGTCGGCCGCGCCTCCCACCACCTCCTCTCATCGCGCCCGCCGTTCCAGTACAACCCAGCCGCCATCCATTTCGCACCCCCAGCCATCTCCACATGGATCCGGATCCGGGTCGAGAGCCGGTTCGTCCTCATACCAGATGCCGCCGTCGCCGCTATCTCATGCGTACCCGTCCGGCCCTGGTGACGGCAGCGTCAGAGGAAGCTCCGCCGCCTTGCAGTCGTGGCACTTATGGCAGAGCAGCGTGTCCGCCGGATCCGGGTGGAAAGCAGCCGGTTCATCCCACCAGCGGCCCCCGTCGCCACTATCTCAAGCTCATGCGCTGGGTGGTGGCGCCGGACGTGGATTTTTAGAGCATATGCACCCAGGCCCTGCTATCCTAACTCTCCAATATCGCTTTAAGATCCGTGCGACACAACTAAGTTTCTATACGAAATTTTCTCTTTTTTGCTTCTCCCACATAGAACATATCTTGAAGTTGAAACCTATGCAGGATGGCAAAGCTTTCTAACTAGAATCTAGGATAAATCTTTCAGATTTTTTTGTCCGACGTAAATATTAAAAAAATGATTTTTTAATCAAAAAAAACGTATTTTGTATATTTATGTTTGACAAAAAAATCTGTACGATTTATCCTAGATTCTACTCAGAAAGCTTTGTCACGCCGCATAGGTTTGAACTTCAAGATATGTTCTATGTGGGAGAAACAAAAAAGAGAAATGTACTTGCACGAATCTTAAAGCAAAAAATGGAAGGTTAGATAGAGAGGGCCTGGGTGCATATGCTCTAAAATATATTTTCGGTGGTGGCGCCGACGGCCTGGGAGGGAATTCCGCCGTGTGGCAGTCGCAGGGCCCATTCTCCGGGTCCTCTTATTGTCAGATGCCACCGCCGTTGCCTCTGGGCTCTGGCCATGGATCCCACGTTGTTCGGTGGAGTTGACAGAAGCAGGCAAGCAGCGGAGGCAGCACCTTCGTGTCCTCGCTCGACACAGCCAGCGTGATGGCGCCCACCCGCACGTAGCCTCTGTCGAGTTCGTCCGTCGGGCAGGGGTCGTCGAATGAGTATGCGCTTCCACCCCTACCACCCACCTTACCACCTTTGCAGATGACGACGGTGGAACATGAAGACGACGTCCATGCCGCTACGGAGCACATCCCGCCTGTGGACGACGAACTACCCCTACCGCCCTGCGGCCCCCCACCTTCGGAGACGACGAGGGAACTTGAAGACGCCCTCGGTGCCGCTCCGCAGGGCATCTCGCTTGTGGGCAATGACAACGCGGTTAACATCGTCAGCCGCCAGCACATGGATCTAGACAGCCTCAACTCCTCCGGCGACATCGGCAACAACAACAACAGAAGAGTCCACTGCCCACCGCTCACATGGAGCTCGCTCCCCATCCCTGGTGAAGCGAGGATGAAGAACGAGCCTTTGGACTAGTCGTTTCTGCTGGGGAGGTACCCCAGTTCATCGACGTGGATGCCCAGGCCCTACTTCTCCAGCAACACGAATGGCGTCCCTCTCACTCCCTGCCCTTGCTCAGTTGGGTGCGAATACCAGCAGCGGTAGCTCATCGACCTGGATGCAGAAGCAGAAGGAGCCAATACTTGTAGAAAGCCAGCCGATGCTTCCGCCGCTGCCTTCTCCCGGGCCGGGTACCGGGTTGGCTAGGATGAGGTGCTGGAAGCAGCAGCCGTGGCCGGCCAAGGAACAAGGATGACGCCGACGCTCCCCTTGTGGCGGGTTTTGCGGATGGCTTATTCACTCGGGATGAGATTACAACGATCAAGGGGGAGAAGACCCTAGCAGAGATTGTGCTGACAAATCCCAAAGGAGTCCGGAGGTATATATATATATCATATGATCCAGCAGTGTGTCCATTCTTCTTTAGATCTGATCATCAAAGAAATTTTTTTAACACACTTTAATTAGCACTAGCTAGGGCTAACTAATGTGTGTACGTTCTTTTGAAATTTATTTGCAGGATCATTCGAAACCGAAGTACTACACAAAGAGGTAAGCAGCGCAAGATGGCGTCCCTCTCGGACCTTGAAAACAAGGCTCAGCTACTGCAACAGGAGACTAACTCACTATCTGCACGAGTGGAGTCGGTCAAGGTTTGTAAGAGCAACTCTAGCAGACCCTGCAAAAATTGGATCCGTAAAACGTGTTTGCGGGTCAAAAACATGCGTGGCCGAGCAGAACCCTTATCTAAACCTGCATAATTTAAAAAAACACTTTCGCAGGAGAAATTGCACAAACATAGTTCATCACATACTACATAGTTCATCACATGATCAACAAACTATAAGCATAGTTCTACTACATACTACGTTAAACTAGTACTAGGGGTCGGATCTGACGGCGGCGAGGTCGCGGCAACTGGACGACGCCGTGGAGGAGCCGGACGCTCAATCCTCCTCGCCGGAGCTGCACAGATCGACGTACCTCTCTGCCTGCTCCGCGCGGATGCGGCGCCACTCGTCAACCTTCTTGTTGACGGCGACGTTGTCGGCGACCGCCTGCCGCCACTCGAGAGCTTCGAGCTCCTCGGCGTGGCGCCGGCACTCCTCCTCCTCGCGCACGCTCCACTCGGCGATGGCGGCGGCGACCGCGTCAAAGTCCACGACATAGTCCTCGGGCCCGACGACTCCGCGGCGGCCGAGCGGAGCATCCTCCTCGGGCTCCTCCTTCACCAGGACGAAGGCGAACGGCGCGGGCGGCTCCGGCTCCTCCTCCTCCTCCGACCACTCCCTCCGGCGGTGAGAAATTGGGAGAGGGGAAAGGGGAGTCGGGCGGCTCGCGGCGGCGGGGGAATAGGGTTTGGGCCCGCAAAAGGGCCGCGGAACCGCACTTACAGTGCTCGGGGCATGCGGTTTGCGGGCTACGGCAAAAACTTTTGCGGGCCGGGCGAGTATGCGGACTCTGTTCTGGTCGAAAAATTGGCTCGAGCCCGCATACTCGCCAGAATTTTTACGGGCCGGGCGTTTTGCGGGGTCTGCTAGAGTTGCTCTTATATCATCACAGGATGTGTTCTACTGGTTTTGATATTTCTCACTGGACTAGGGACCGAGAAATAAATATTTTATAATTAATTAAGTTATCAGAACCATTTTATTAGAATCAAGATTCATGAGAGTACAATTGAGAATTTTAAAAATCTTGGTCTCCTGGATCATCCATAATTTGGCTGAGTATTTTCTTTTTAGGAAAAAGGCATAATTGGCCAACTTGAAATTAATGAAGCTATCAACCAGAACTAGGATACATTAGGTGAATACAAAGGCAAATGCTTGATTAAAAAAAACTTCTTATGTTAGGAATTTACCAAATAAATAGATGGTTTATACAATCTTATCATTATTTCTTTCAAATATGTTTGTAGAGTACAAATGAAGGGCTTACAAATGAAAACAATGTGATGAAGCTCAAGCTGCAGGGATTGGAGAACCAATACAAGCTGATGAATGGTATGTTTTTCTCTTTCCTTACATATCAAGTAACTTATCTTATGTTCTTGTGGTGGCGCGCGAAGGAAAACAGTGATCACCATTGTGCAATACAAGCCAACACACATAACTTATTTACGCATGAAGTGAGCTGGAGATGGATGATGACATGCAGATTTTTTATTGTGAACTTATACGACATGTTTATGTTTTTTTTCTTCTTGGTTATATGAATTTCGGACGCTAGGATCAATATGCTATACTTATTATATATCTTGCTTTTTACTATCAATTTTTCTCATGAAATATGTTTATACCACTAAGTTTGCCTCACTAGAAACCATAAAGAAAAATGTTATACATGGGACTGTGCATTAAGTCATGTTCTGATGTGTATTTTGCATTTTGCTCCTAAAGTTCACATTGTGAGTCAATTCAGAAGTCTATTTATTATTTGTGTGTAATATATCTCTTACATTTGGTATGAAATCTTTTTTCATTTTAAACTCGTTGACAATTTATCGGCTTATTTTGATACATTTGATTGCCCACAATCATTTACCATGAATTTTAGACGTGGTAATTAGCTTTATGATTCGATGCCCTAACTAGCCCCCCTAGTTATTTAGTCCACATTAACATGTAATCTTGTTTCTGTGGATCATACGTATGGAATTGTTCTGTTTTACCGAGTCCAGTGACTAAGTTGGGTATACGTTCATGTTTGTGTATACAGATCTGAATGAAAAACTAGTTGCTGAAGTCCAACGCCTCACACTGCTCCAGCAATCTCAACACACACGGTGGGCCGTGATTATTTCACCACACATCTTCAAGGTGACATCAAATAAAAAGTACAGGCAGGGAACCATAGGGGAAATATTATATATGTATTTTGTAACATTGGTGGAATTATCCACATTTTTGTGTTGTGTGGATATGCCGAAGAAATATTGTTGGATGTGGTGTACTATGTTCTCATACATACTTGGATGGAGGTTCGGATACATGTATATAGATCATACCTGTGTGTATAATACTTTGTGCTAGAATAGCGCCAAGCTAATTCTCTTATTATATTATATTTTTCTTTGAAAGCTTCTAGTTACTGTGTATCACACATATTTATAAGTGACAGGTCCTAGCTTATATACTTATATTACATGATGAATACAAGTTTCTGCATGTACAATACCATCTCCATTGGTGCGCGACATGTCTAGGGCACCATGCTCTCTGCTTCGATCTTGTGAAGTATGACGATTCAAGGGATATATGCTGATAAACATAGAAAGTAGATCATGGTGAATAAGCTCCTCTTAGTGTTTTTTTACAAGGTCAATACACCTATCCACAAGATCGTCTACAAATGCAAATTCAGCTTTCATGTCGGGGCGCAGCGGGAGCCTCGAATATATTTGCCCTTAGGTCGCAGCTCATATCGCAATTAACTTGTTTTTGCTCCACTTTTCTTCTCGCTGTCTAGTCGCTCTTGTTCTCTGGCTTTTAGGTCCATGTGAAGTAGGACGCTAGTGTGAAGTATGAAACTTTGGACTACATCTGGGAGAGGTCCCAGCTAGCTAGGGAGGAATGAAAATTTGTTAACATATCGACCTATTTTCTAACAAAAGTTTTACGTTACATCAACCGCTATCTAGGTATTTATTGCGCTTTCAGTGACTTGCTTAAATATATCTCTAATGCATTTGTGAACCATTTCATAAATTATTTAACAATCACTTTAGTATTTCTATTCTACATAATAAACTTTATTTTCATGATTCTTCGTGAGGTATCATGAACCTTACCGAATGACCTCATGAAATATTTTATGTGTACGCTCTTTTGTATGAAATTTATTTGCAGGATCATTCGGAACCGGAGTACTGCACTAAGAGGTAAGCATCGAAAGATGGCGTACTTGTCGGACCTTGAAAGCAAGGATGAGCTACTGTAGCAGGAGACTAAGTCACTATCTGCACAAGTGCAGTCGATGAAGGTTTATAATTCTGCTAACTTATTACATGATCATTGAGCAGATGTTTTAGTGGTTTTGCCATTACTCTATTTTATAATTATTTAAGTGAGAACCATTGTATTAGACTTCAGGATTCATGAAGGTACAAAATTAGATTAAGAAAATCTTGATCTCATGCCTATATCATTCACATATAATTCGCTGAGAAAGGTTTTCTTTATAGAAAAAGGCATAAAAGCCAAACTTCAAATTAATGAAGCCAACAATGATGATTTTATTAGCACTCCGATTGCTCCCCTTACCGATGCTGAATCTTGTGAGATTAATACTGCTTTGCTGAATCTTGTCATGAAAGATCTGTTTTCCGGCCTTACTAGTGAAGATGCCGCTACCCATCTAAATAGCTTTGTTGATTTGTGTGATATGCAAAAGAAGAAAGATGTGGATAATGATATTGTTAAATTGAAGCAATTCCCATTTTCACTTACAGATCGTGCTAAAACTTGGTTTTTTTCTTTGCCTAAAAATAGAATTGATTGATGGGATAAGTGCAAAGATGCTTTTATCTCTAAGTATTTTCCTCCCGCTAAGATCATCTCTCTTAGAGACGATATTATGAACTTTAAGGAACTAGATCATGAGCATGTTGCACAATCTTGGAAGAGGATGAAATTAATGATTCGCAATTGCCCTACTCATGTTTTGAATTTATGGATGATCATACAAATTTTTTATGCTGGATTGAATTTTTCTTCTAGAAATC
>NC_041388.1:324965232-325038636 GCF_002162155.2 Triticum dicoccoides
CTTTAGGAGAAGCTACCAAACTCCTAGATAATATTATGATTAATTATTCTCAATGACATACTGAAAGATCTACTAGTAAAAAGGTGTATGCAATAAAAGAAATTAATGTTTTGAGTGGAAAGATGGATGAACTTACGAAATTGTTTGTTAATAAGAGTGCTTCTTCTAATACTAATTATATGCCTTTGTCTACTTTGATTGAGAACAATAATGAATCTATGGATGTGAATTTTGTTGGTAGGAACAATTTTGGTAATAACGCGTATAGAGGTAATTTTAATCCTAGGCCGTTTCCTAGTAATTCCTCTAATAATTATGGTAATTCCTACAACAATTCTTATGGAAATTATAATAAGATGCCCTCTAATTTTGAATCTAATATTAAAGAACTTATTAGTTCGCAAAAGAATTTTAATGCTTTGATTGAGAATTGTCTAAGATTGATGAGTTGGCTAGGAACGTGGATAAAATTTCTCTTGATGTTGATTCTTTGAAACTTAGATCTATTCCACCTAAGAATGATATCAATGAGTCCCTCAAAGCCATGAGAATTTCCATTGATGAGTGCAAAGAAAGAACCGCTAGGATGCGTGCTAAAAAATATTGCTTTATAAAAGCGTGTTCTTCTAGTTTTGACGACAATAAGGATGAGGATCTAAAAGTGATTGATGTGTCTCCTATTAATTCTTTGTTTTGCAATATGCATCTTGATAATGATGGGACTGGAGACGAGTCAACTTTAATTAAAAAGTGTCCCAGTGATTCGGAGTTTTTAGATCTTGATGCAAAAATTAATAAAAGTGGCATTGGAGAGGTCAAAACTTTACATAGCAATGAACCCACTATTTTGGATTTCAAGGAATTTAATTAAGATAATTGCTCTTTGATAGATTGTATTTCCTTGTTGCAATCCGTGCTAAATTCTCCGCATGCTTATAATCAAAATAAAGCTTTTACCAAATGTATCGTTGATTCTTTAATGCAATCTTATGTAGAAAAGCTTGAATTAGAAGTTTCTATCCCTAGAAAACTTCATGATGAGTGGGAACCTACTATTAAAATCAAAATTAAAGATCATGAATGCTATGCTTTATGTTATTTGGGTGCTAGTGTTTCCATGATTCCAAAAACTTTTTGTGATGTGTTAGGTTTCCGTGAATTTGATGATTGTTCTTTAAATTTACATCTTGCGGATTCCATATTAAGAAACCTAGGGAAGGATTAATGATGTTCTTATTGTTGCAAATAGGTATTATGTGCCCGTAGATTTAATTGTTCTTGATATAGATTGCAATCCTACATGTCCCATTATTCTTGGTAGACCTTTCCTCAGAATAATTGGTGCAATTATTGATATGAAAGAAGGGAATATTAGATTCCAATTTCCATTAAGGAAAGACATGGAACACTTTCCTAAAAAGAAAATTAAATTTCCTTATGAATCTATTATGGGAGCCACTTATGGATTGCATACCAAAGATGATAATACCTAGATCTATTCTTGCTTTTATGCCTAGCTAGGGGCGTTAAACGATAGCGCTTGTTGGGAGGCAACCCAATTTTATTTTTGTTCCTTGCTTTTTGGTTCTGTTTAGTAATAAATAATTCATCTAGCCTCTGTTTAGATGTGGTTTTATGCTTTTAATTAGTGTTTGTGCCAAGTAGAACCTTTGGGAAGACTTGGGGAAAGTCTTTGCGATCTTGCTGTAAAAAACAGAAACTTTAGCGCTCACAAGATTTGCTGCCATTTTTTACTGGAGAGTGCGATTAGGTTCATTCTTTTTGAAGATAATTAATAGATAAATTCCTCACGTCCAGAAGTTTATTTTAGAATTTTTGGGGTTACAGATTACTACAGACTGTTCGGTTTTTGACAGGTTCTGTTTTTCGCGTGTTGTTTGCTTATTTTGATGAATCTATGGCTAGTATCGGAGGTTATGAATCATATAGAAGTTGGAATAGATAGGTTTAACACCAAAATAAATAAATAATGAGTTCATTACAGTACCTTAAGTGGTGGTTTGTTTTCCTATACTAACGGAGCTCATGAGATTTTCTGTTTATGTTTTGTGTTGTGAAGTTTTCAACTTTTGGGTAAAGATTTGAGGGATTATGGAATAAGGAGTGGCAAGAGCCTAAGCTTGGGGATGCCCAAGGCACTCCAAGGTAAAATTCAAGGACAACCAAAATCCTAAGCTTGGGGATGCCCTGGAAGGCATCCCCTCTTTCGTCTTCTTCTATTGGTAACTTTACTTGAGGCTATATTTTTATTCACCACATGATATGTGTTTTGCTTCGAGCGTCTTGTATGATTTGAGTCTTTGCTTTTTAGTTTACCACAATCATCGTTTCTGTACACACCTTATGGGAGAGACACACATCAATTGGAATTTATTAGAATACTCTATGTGCTTCACTTATATCTTTTTAGCTAGATAATTTTGCTCTAGTGCTTCACTTATATCTTTTAGAGCACGGTGGTGGTTTTATTTTATAGAAAATATTGATCTCTCATGCTTCACTTATATCATTTTGAGAGTCTTTTAGAACAGCATGGTAATTTGCTTTGGTTATAAAATTAGTCCTAATATGATAGGCATCCATGACGGGTATAATAAAAACTATCATAAGAAGTGCATTGAATACTATGAGAAGTTTGATACTTGATGATTGTTTTGAGATATGAAGATGGTGATATTAGAGTCATGCTAGTTGAGTAGTTGTGAATTTGAGAAATACTTGTTCTAAAGTTTGTGATTCCCGTAGCATGCACGTATGGTGAACCGTTATGTGATGAAGTCGGAGCATGATTTATTTATTGATTGTCTTCCTTATGAGTGGCGGTCGGGGACGAGCGATGGTCTTTTCCTACCAATCTATCACCCTCGGAGCCTGCGCGTAGTACTTTGTTTCGATAACTAATAATTTTTTGCAATAAGTATGTGAGTTATTTATGACTAATGTTGAGTCCATGGATTATACGCACTCTCACCTTCCACCATTGCTAGCCTCTCTAGTACCGCGCAACTTTCGCCGGTACCATAAACCCACCATATACCTTCCTCAAAACAACCACCATACCTACCTATTAGGGCATTTTCTATAGCCATTCTGAGATATATTGCCATGCAACTTTCCACCGTTCTGTTATTATGACATGCTTCATTATTGTCATATTGCTTTGCATGATCATGTAGTTGACATTGTATTTGTGGCAAAGCCACCGTTCATAATTCCTTCATACATGTCACTCATGAGTCATTGCACATGACGGTACACCACCGGAGGCATTCACATAGAGTCATATTTTGTTCTAAGTATTGAGTTGTAATCTTTGAGTTGTAAGTAAATGAAAGTGTGATGTTCATCATTATTAGAGCATTGTCCCAAGTGAGGAAAGGATGATGGAGACTATGATTCCCCCATAAGTCGGGATGAGTCTCCTGACAAAAAAAAGAGGCCATAAAAAAGAAGAAGAAGGCCCAGATAAAAAAATGAAAAAATGAGAGAAAAAGAGAGAAGGGAGAATGCTACTATCGTTTTACCACACTTGTGCTCCAAAGTAGCACCATGATCTTCATGATAGAGAGTCTCATATGTTGTCACTTTCATATACTATAGTGGGAATTTTACATTGTAGAACTTGGCTTGTATATTCCAATGATGGGCTTCCTCAAAATGCCCTAGGTCTTCGTGAGCAAGCAAGTTGGATGCACATCCAGTGTAACGCCCTCGATGCGGCTATATCTCCCACGTGTCAAAGCACGACTTAGAGGCATAACCGCATTGAAAGCAATGTTGCAAGTGAGGTAATCTTCACACAACCCATGTAATACATAAGGGAAAAAGATACAAAGTTGGCTTACAATCGCCACTTCGCACAAAACATGAATAAAGCATTACATCATCCAGATACAATCAAGGTCCGACTACGGAACCAAAATAAAAGAAGACTACCCCAAATGCTACACAGATCCCCGATCGACCCCAACTGGGCTCCACTACTGATCAACTAGAACGGAACAACACAAAGGACAAGATCTTCATTGAGCTCCTCCTGAGCTTGGTTGCGTCATCTGCACGGTAACATCGGTACCTGCAAACTGGTTTTGGAAGTATCTGTGAGTCACGGGGACTCAGCAATCTCGCACCCTCGTGATCAAGACTATTTAAGCTTATGGGTAAGGTAAAAGGTATGAGGTGGAGCTACAACAAGCGACTAGCATATATGGTGGCTAACATACGCAAATGAGAGCGAGAAGAGAAGGCAAAGCACGGTCGAGAAACTATGATCAAGAAGTGATCCTAGAACAACCTACGTCAAGCATAACTCCAACACCGTGTTCGCTTCCCGGACTCCGCCGAGAAGAGACCATCACGGTAACACACGCGGTTGATATATTTTAATTAAGGTCAACTTCAGGTTTTCTATAACCGGACGTTAACAAATTCCCATCTACCCATAACCGCGGGCACGGCTTTCAAAAGTTCAAATCCCTGCAGGGGGGTCCCAACTTAGCCCATGACAAGCTCCCACAGTCAACGAAGGAATAGACCTCCTCCCGAGACATTCCGATCAGACTCGGTATCTCGGTTCTACAAGACATCCTCGACAATGGTAAAACAAGTCCAGCAAGACCACCCGATGCGCCGACATCCTGATAGGAGCTGCACATATCTCGTTCTCAGGGCAACACCGGATAAGCAATCCGTACAACTAAAACCAGCCCTCGAGTTTCCCTGAGGTGGCGCTGCAAGGGGCTCTAGTTTGGACCAACACTTAGACAAGCACTGGCCCGGGGGGGTTTAAAATAAAGATGACCCTCTGGATGCGCGACTCCCAAGGGAAAAAGGCTAGGTGGCGAATGGTAAAACTAAGGTTGGGCCTTGCTGGAGGAGTTTTATTCAAAGCGAACTGTCAAGGGGTTCCCATTATAACCCAACCGCGTGAGGAACGCAAAATTCGGGAACATAACACCGATATGACGGAATCTATGGTGGCAAGAGTGGAACAAAACACCAGGCATAATGCCGAGCCTTCCACCCTTTACCAAGTATATAGATGCATTAATTAAATAAGATATATTGTGATATCCCAACAAGTAAGCATGTTCCAACAAGGAACAACATCTCCATGTTCCAACAAGGAACAAACTTCAATCTTCACCTGCAACTAACAACGCTATAAGAGGGGCTGAGCAAAGCGGTAACATAGCCAAACAACGGTTTGCTAGGACAAGGTGGGTAAGAGGCTTGGTTCAACAATATAGGAGGCATGATAAGAATGTGGTAGGTGTCGCAGCATAGGCATAGCAAAAGAGCGAGCATCTAGCAAGCAAAGATAGAAGTGATTTCGAGGGTATGGTCATCTTGCCTGAAATCCCGCAAGGAAGAAGAACGAGTCCATGAAGAAGACAAACAGACGTAGTAGAACGGGTCCTCACAAATGCGACGTTACCGGAACCAACCCGAAGAAGCAGCACCAGAAAGAAGAAAACAATCATGGTAAACAACCATCACATAATCATGGCATGATGCACAATCAAGTATGATGCATGTCCGGTTTAAGTATGCATGGCATGGCAAAGTGCACAAACAATCCTACAAATTAAGTGGAGCTCATTATGCAACGGAGTTGCATATTGAAGAAAACACCACATGACTTATTTAGTTCTCTCTCGTTTATGTACCCAACAAGATTAAATGTTGTTAAAACATGTCAAGAGGTGAAGCATAATGCAGCTATCTATCTAGGCAAGTGTAAATGAGGCCGTAAGCAACGAACAATAATTCCGGTAAAACCCCATATGCATATAATAGGTTTGGTGTTGTTCTACCCTAAACCAAATTTTATAGTTATTAAGCATGCAAAACAAGTACACCATGTTAAACTAGGCATTTTTCTACCCCATTTACATATAAAGATTGTTAGGTCTGGAGCTACGGTTATTAAGTTATGAATTAAATCATTTTCACATGGCATAGGGACAAATTTAAACAAACATCATTTTAAGCATTTTAAACATGGATGGAAATGCCATATTACGAAACTAGACAAAATTCTAAGCAAGTTTCATATATAAATTGTTTTAATCCGATGCACGGTTAATTAGTTAGGATATGCATGAAGTGCAATGGTTTTTCTGTAAAACTGCAGTTCTCTGGATAATTGGACAAATCACAGAACCAGGAAAAAAACATATACGGGCCAAAACTGGGACAAGCCCAACAGCAGGAGGGGGAAAAAGGTGGGGCGCTGGGGTGGCCTCACCCATGGGCTTCGGCCCGTTTGAGGAGGAGGGGTAGGCCTGCAGGGCGCGCATCTGGGCCTCGGGCGCTGGCAGGCCGGCCCACTTGCGGTGCTGGATGGATCGCCCCTGCCGATCCCACTGGATCGAGGCAGGGACGGGCGCGGTCAACGGGCATGTTCTGCTCGCTCGGTTCTGAAGAAATAGGAACAGCTGCAGGCACAGCGAGACTTGCAGCGGCAGGTTCAATGCAGGGGCGAAGCGGGGAACTTGACGGGCGACATAGGCGACGACGCGGTCAACGCGCGGGCGAATCGAGCGAGCCAAGGCAGGGGCGTCCTCCTCCCTGATTCGAAATAAGTAGAGGCAGGGCAGGGGCCTTGGTGGAGTGGCTTCAGGCGATGAGGTGGAGCTCGGGGAACTGGTCGAAGGACGGCTCGGCCGTGGTGGATAACGCAAAGGGGCGGCGCTCGGAGGAGGCCATGGACTCAGCGATGTCCTCGCTCGATGTCTCGAGCGCATGGATGAGGACGGCCGGGGCGCTGCTGGCGGCGGGACTTGGCGCTGGCGACGGAGACGAGTGGATCCGGGCGCGGCAGCAAGGCTCCGGACGGCATCTGCTTGGGACTCCCGCGGCAAGAAAGACGGAGGGCGCCGGGAATGGAGCAGATTTGGAGAGGGGAGGCGGAGCAGAGGCAAGCCGGCGGCATCCGGATCCTCTTAGCAGCCTTGGTGTTCGTCCATGGAGGTCCCCTGCCCAAAGGAAAACGAGCAGAGGGATGAGCAGCAGGAGAGAAAACTAGAGAGGGAAAGGAAGGGGAAGGGGAACGGGGTAGCGGTCTTGTTTCTTGACGCCGGGGGTGATCGCCGACAGCAGGTCGAGCTCCTGCTCGAGGAAGGCGGCGCACGATGGGCTATGCTGCTTGGTTGGATGGGGATGCAAAACGAGGAGGTGACTGGTCCGTCCGGGTGGGGTGGATGGATTGGATCGATGGATGAAGTAGTGGAGAGCGATGGGTGGCTGGTGGCTGAAATCGAGGAGGAGGGGATGGATCCCGAGATGGATCCAGACTGGGTGGCGGCGGCGGGATTGCACTGATGGGACAAGCCTCCTAATTTTTAGGGTTGGACCTGAAGTATATATAGCAAGTGGATTTGGGGTGCATCTGGGCCCTCGATTAAAATCGGACGGTCTCGGATAAATAGGTTAGGGGGCCCAATTAAGAAAATGGAGATATTTTGTAGATGTTTGGGGATGTTCCGGATCCAGCGGTAACGAAAGTCCGGTTCGGGTTCGAGGAAGCTTCGGACACGCGCGAGGGGTCGATGCACTGTGCAGAGAGGGTTAGGCTGGGTCTGGCGGATTGTGAAGAGCGGGTTGGTCTGAGAGAAGAGGGGAGAGATGCAGCCTGGCACGGTTTCCGGAGACCGAAAACGTCTGACTTTAGACCGGCTATACTGCCGCTATAGTTTAACAGTTGGGCTATCAAACGAACTCCGAATGCGATGAAACTTGGCAGGCGACCTACTAACAACATAACAACACCACATGCCAACTTTCATCCCATTCTGAAAACATTTTCCGGCCACTTATAAAATAATATTTCAGACATGCCGCGGGCGCATGCAAGTGTGATTGGGCTCAGAACGGACAACAGAAGGAACTGGGGGAACCCAGACGAATGCAGGTTTGAAACATGATGATGCAATGCACATGATGACATGACATGATGCAACACGCAAGCAAATGACATGGCAACAACGGCGAATAACTAGAAGACACCTGGCGCATCGGTCTCGGGGCGCTACAACACTCCACCACTACGAGAGGATCTCGTCCCGAGATCTAGAATGGCACCGGAGGGAAAACGGAAGCGAAAGAGAAGAGGTAAAACTAAGTTGCTTCATTGACAAACGAGTGAAGCCACGAACCTTGAAGAGGTTAAGCCATTTCGAGAAAAAGAAAAACAACGGAGATGAACAAAGTTGAAAACACCCCATTAGGAAAGAGGAACAAGGAAGAACAAATTTGGCCAGCACTCCGGTTGAAACGGAAGTCAAAAACTTGATAAAATAAAAAGAACTTGAGCAAAAGGGCACAACACTCCGGTTAGATGGATAAGCACAGGAAAGAACATGATCTTAGATGAAACGAGATGATAGTTGAAGAAAACAAGATCGCAATGCCTCCGGAACAAAAGTAAGAATGGAATGGGATGAACGAAGGAAAACAAGATCTCGAGGTAGCACGCTTACAACAAATGCTAGACCGGAGTTGTTGGAAAACCCACAACGAAAAGAATAAGCTTGATATGGTCTTATGGAATACATCTCAAATTATGAGGTGACAACCTGCCACTCACGGGAAAAGAATTGGATTGATATGAACGAGGAGACGAGAAACTTATTTCACCGGGAGGATAAATGAAGAACTTGGGTCATTTATAAGCACCATAGATAGCAACAAACCTTAGGGAAGGCTTTAGGTGAAATATAACCCAAGGTAACCCCAATGACGAGATTGGTGTATTTAAATACCTCATCTTGATAACTTGTGAAACACGAAGCACGAAGGGAGATTATCAAGAATGACATAACACCACCTCAAAAGATATGCGTGAAAGAATTGCACTCCGGATTACAAGATGAGAATGCTTGAGCTCCTTAGAAAAGAATCTCGATGAAAACTTCGAGAAGGGATTAAATCCTTGAAGAATCCATCATGTAGAACCTTCATGAAGAACTCCGGTAAACAAAAGATAACGAAAAGAAAGAGAAGTTGAAAACACAAGGTGAAACCTTGTAATGATTTAGATGGATCTTCGTGGTGATATAATTGCGAGAGGTAGGAACTCCGGGACAAAGATAAGATGAACAATTGAGATCAAGAATTTTGATGAACCTCCGGAATAGGGAATTAACCACTTGGATGAAACAAGAATAAGAATTACATTATGCTTATCCTTCACCAATTAAATTGATGACAATCAATGGATTTGGCATACTACTTATTCTCGTAGAAAGGATTAAAAGAGATATAACGTCAACTTGAGAAGGTCTTCAATGAACCACCGGAAAAATGAAACAACGAATAAATTGATATGATAACCAAGGAAGAGAGATCTTGAACGAACCACCGTAAGAATTAAAATGAACGAAGAGAAGATAAAGTAAACACCGGGAAGAATTAGCAAATGAATGAAGATGCTTGGGAGAATTTAGATATATGAGAACGAAGCGATCACGAGCCGATTAAAGGTCACTTGAATGAAGCACCGGTAAGATTGGAGAATGATAACTGAAAGCTGAGAATGAATAAACCTGAATTGATGGACTCCGGATAATCAGACTGAGAAGACTCTTGAATAGCTCCGGATGGGTGAAAAGAATTCCCACAATCGAAAATAATTATGAGAGGATGGCAACAAGCTAGAATCACGAATGTTTGATAGATCGAAACAAGATTCAAGGGGAAACTCTTCTTCGGTCTTCAAAATCCGAGAATGATGACGAGAACCAGCACCAAATTGTTGAGACACTCCGGAATGATTAAAAGAGGAGAGGTTGAGCCAACAATGAAAAGAATTTGCAAGAATTTGGAGAAAACATATGACTGATGATGAATCATTCTTACGTCAAACTTCGAAAAGAATTTTTTGAGGATAGCTCTGGGAAAATAAGAAGAGTCAGGTAAGATCCTGGGAAAAGACCTGTGGGTTAGGGCCCACTCAAAAGAAACACCATAGAATGATTTAAAAGAGAGAATGCACCGGTTGAATTAAATGACTTGAATAAGATAGGGCCTCGAAATAGCTTGAACGGATGCAAAGTGAAAACACAAATCTTCGAAATATCTTCAGCACTCCGAAACAATTGAATAGCGAGAGGTGAACGATTAAGAATTGCACCGGCATGAGAAAGCATTGAAATACGGAGAAGAATATGGTCAACACTGAAAGCTTGAATTGGTTCCACCGAAGAAGAAAAAGAATGAACAATGGTGAACTAGAAACTTCGTTAAAATCTTCATGAGAATCACCGGATAAGAACATTGATTGAAAAGAAAGAAGAGGTTTCACATGAATAAGACGGATAGTTGATTAAGAAATCCGAGTTCTCGAAGAAAAGGGTGGGAGGGTGGGAGAAACAAAGACAATTTGGAATGGATGAAACGAACACCGTTGAGAAACTTAGAATTGATCTTGCGGATGTTGAAAACGATCAGATTCACTTGAAGAGAAACACGCCAGTGAAAAAGGATTGACATGACAATCTCGATTATCAAGAAGGATTAGTATTCACATCGGAGTATGAGAACACCACTTAGGAACAGGTATGGATTCAACACTTGACTTTGAAGCAACTCGAATACCACAACTCAAAACAAAACAAAGGGTTGGCTTGCGGAATAAGCCGGAACAAACATATGATAGAGATTTCGTCCGAAGTTTTCGTGGTGGGGCCTACACGGGCTCGATCGTACAGTACCATCATGTACAAGGCAGTGCACATGACATATGAAGCGTCCCCGAGTCGGCATAGCCAAGGACTCTATAAGACACAACGAGACCACTGTAAAACCGACCGTGAATAGGCGGACCACTAGACGTCCAACCCCAATTTCATATCATACATCTGACGGAAAGATGTCCTAAGAGCTACTTGAATTCCCACTTATAAACTCCCGAAATTTTCCGGTTATGCAATCAGGTGTTGGGGATACAGGGGAAGCATAATATCTCACCTAAAACTAACAAATCCTACATCCAGCTGTATCCATCCTTCAACACATAACCAAGAAACCTTCGGAAATCGTCTACCTCAACCTTCGAAAAGCATCCGTTATACGAGTTATGGCGATACTCCCGAACTCCCGCCCCAGTACTAGGTGGCGTCGAGGTTATCTCACCAACGAACTGCATAAAAGAGATTTTTGATGTCGGCGTACTAACTCAGGTATTCCGGAACTACAACGATAAAATTATGAAGACAACACCTCAGAGCTCAACTCCCCAGGACACTTCCACAAAACCCCTGACAGGAGGCACCAAGACAATGTTCTCGTCAAAAAACCATTGGAACGATTCCAAGATACCCGCGTGATCCTAAATTTTTTTTAGTGAAATTTGAGAAGAGAAGAGTCAAAACTCTACATCGGGATGCCTTATCAGAGCGATGAAGGGACTGGGAGTAAAAAGAATCCCTAAGCACTCCGATATATAATTCCTAAATGACTCAAAACATTTTTCTAGACTCAGCAACGGCTGCTAAAAACGATCAAGCAGTGGGGGCTCCTAAGGTCGGGGAAGGCTCTGATACCAACTTGTAACGCCCTCGATGCGGCTATATCTCCCACGTGTCGAAGAACGACTTAGAGGCATAACCGCATTGAAAGCAATGTCGCAAGTGAGGTAATCTTCACACAACCCATGTAATACATAAGGGAAAAAGATACATAGTTGGCTTACAATCGCCACTTCACACAGTACATGAATAAAGCATTACATCATCCAGATATAATCAAGGTCCGACTATGGAACCAAAATAAAAGAAGACTACCCCAAATGCTACACAGATCCCCGATCGACCCCAACTGGGCTCCACTACTGATCAACTAGAACGGAACAACACAAAGGACAAGATCTTCATCGAGCTCCTCCTGAGCTTGGTTGCATCATCTGCACGGTAACATCGGTACCTGCAAACTGGTTTTGGAAGTATCTGTGAGTCACGGGGACTAAGCAATCTCGCACCCTCGCGATCAAGACTATTTAAGATTATGGGTAAGGTAAAAGGTATGAGGTGGATCTGCAGCAAGCGACTAGCATATATGGTGGCTAACATACGCAAATGAGAGCGAGAAGAGAAGGCAAAGCACGGTCGAGAAACTATGATCAAGAAGTGATCCTAGAACAACCTACGTCAAGCATAACTCCAACACCGTGTTCACTTCCCGGACTCCGCCGAGAAGAGACCATCACGGTAACACACGCGGTTGATATATTTTAATTAAGGTCAACTTCAGGTTTTCTACAACCGGACGTTAACAAATTCCCATCTGCCCATAACCGCGGGCACGGCTTTCGAAAGTTCAAATCCCTGCAGGGGTGTCCCAACTTAGCCCATGACAAGCTCTCACGGTCAACGAAGGAATAGACCTCCTCCCAAGACATTTCGATCAGACTCGGTATCCCGGTTCTACAAGACATCCTCGACAATGGTAAAACAAGTCCAGCAAGACCACCCGATGCGCCGACATCCCGATAGGAGCTGCACATATCTCGTTCTCAGGGCAACACCGGATAAGCATTCCGTACAACTAAAACCAGCCCTCGAGTTTCCCCGAGGTGGCGCTGCAAGGGGCTCTAGTTTGGACCAACACTTAGACAAGCACTGGCCCAGGGGGGGTTTAAAATAAAGATGACCCTCGGGATGTGCGACTCCCAAGGGAAAAAGGCTAGGTGGCGAATGGTAAAACCAAGGTTGGGCCTTGCTGGAGGAGTTTTATCCAAAGCGAACTGTCAAGGGGTTCCCATTATAACCCAACCGCGTGAGGAACGCAAAGTCCGGGAACATAACACCGATATGACGGAAACTATGGCGGCAAGAGTGGAACAAAACACCAGGCATAATGCCGAGCCTTCCACCCTTTACCAAGTATATAGATGCATTAATTAAATAAGATATATTGTGATATCCCAACAAGTAAGCATGTTCCAACAAGGAACAACATCTCCATGTTCCAACAAGGAACAAACTTCAATCTTCACCTGCAACTAACAACGCTATAAGAGGGGCTGAGCAAAGCAGTAACATAGCCAAACAACGGTTTGCTAGGACAAGGTGGGTAAGAGGCTTGGTTCAACAATATAGGAGGCATGATAAGCAAGTGGTAGGTGTCGCAGCATAGGCATAGCAAAAGAGCGAGCATCTAGGAAGCAAAGATAGAAGTGATTTCGAGGGTATGGTCATCTTGCCTGAAATCCCGCAAGGAAGAAGAACGAGTCCATGAAGAAGACAAACGGACGTAGTAGAACGGGTCCTCACAAACGCGACGTTACCGAAACCAACCCGAAGAAGCAGCACCGGAAAGAAGCAAACAATCATGGTAAACAACCATCACATAATCATGGCATGATGCACAATCAAGTATGATGCATGTCCGGTTTAAGTATGCATGGCATGGCAAAGTGCACAAACAATCATACAAATTAAGTGGAGCTCATTATGCAACGGAGTTGCATATTGAAGAAAACACCACATGACTTATTTAGTTCTCTCTCGTTTATGTACCCAACAAGATTAAATGTTGTTAAAACATATCAAGAGGTGAAGCATAGTGCAACTATCTATCTAGGCAAGTGTAAATGAGGCCGTAAGCAATGAACAATAATTCTGGTAAAACCCCATATGCATATAATAGGTTTGGTGTTGTTCTGCCCTAAACCAAATTTTATAGTTATTAAGCATGCAAAACAAGTACACCATGTTAAACTAGGCATTTTTCTACCCCATTTACATATAAAGATTGTTAGGTCTGGAGCTACGGTTATTAAGTTATGAATTAAATCATTTTCACGTGGCATAGGGACAAATTTAAACAAACATCATTTTAAGCATTTTAAACATGGATGGAAATGACATATTATGACTCTAGACAAAATTCTAAGCAAGTTTCATATATAAATTGTTTTAATCCGATGCACGGTTAATTAGTTAGGATATGCATGAAGTGCAATGGTTTTTCTGTAAAACTGCAGTTCTCTGGATAATTGGACAAATCACAGAACCAGGAAAAAACATATGCGGGCCGAAACTAGGACAAGCCCCATAGCAGGAGGGGGAAAAAAGGTGGGGCGCTGGGGTGGCCTCACCCATGGGCTTCGGCCCGTTTGAGGAGGAGGGGTAGGCCGGCAGGGCGCGCATCTGGGCCTCGGGCGCTGGCAGGGCGGCCCACTCGCGGCGTTGGGTGGATCGCCCCTGCCGATCCCACTGGATCGAGGCAGGGACGGGTGCGGTCAACGGGCGCGTTCTGCTCGCTCGGTTCTGAAGAAATAGGAACAGCTGCAGGCGCAGCAAGACTTGCAGCGACAGGTTCAATGCAGGGGTGAAGCGGGGAACTTGACGGGCGACGCAGGCGACGACGCGGTCAACGCGCGGGCGAACCGAGCGAGCCGAGGCAGGGGTGTCCTCCTCCTTGATTCGAAAGAAGCAGAGGCAGAGCAGGGGCCTTGGTGGAGTGGCTTCAGGCGATGAGGTGGAGCTCGGGGCAATGGTCGAAGGAAGGCTCGGCCGTGGTGGATAACGCAAAGGGGCGGTGCTCGGAGGAGGCCATGGACTCAGCGATGTCCTCGCTCGATGTCTCGAGCGCATGGACGAGGATGGCTAGGGCACTGCTGCCGGCGGGACTTGGCGCTGGCGACGGAGACGAGCGGATCCGGGCGCGGCATCAAGGCTCCGGACGGCATCTGCTTGGGGCTCCCGCGGCAAGCAAGACGGAGGGCGCCGGGAATGGAGCAGATTTGGAGAGGGGAGGCGGAGCAGAGGCAAGCCGGCGGCATCCGGATCCTCTTAGCAGCCTTGGCGTTCGTCCATGGAGGTCCCCTGCCCAAAGGAAAACGAGCAGAGGGATGAGCAGCAGGAGAGAAAACTAGAGAGGGAAAGGAAGGGGAAGGGGAACGCGGTAGCGATCTTGTTTCTTGACGCCGGGGGTGATCGCCGGCAGCAGGTCGAGCTCCTGCTCGAGGAAGGCGGCGCACGATGGGCTATGCTGCTTGGTTGGACGGGGATGCAAAATGAGTAGGTGGCTGGTCCGTCCGGGTGGGGTGGATGGATTGGATCGATGGATGAAGTAGTGGAGAGCGATGGGTGGCTGGTGGCTGAAATCGAGGAGGAGGGGATGGATCCCGAGATGGATCCAGACTGGGTGGCGGCGGCAGGATTGCACTGATGGGACAAGCCTCCTAATTTTTAGGGTTGGACCTGAAGTATATATAGCAAGTGGATTTGGGGTGCATCTGGGCCCTCGATTAAAATCGGACGGTCTCGGATAAATAGGTTAGGGCGCCCAATTAAGAAAATGGAGATATTTTGTAGATGTTTGGGGATGTTCCGGATCCAGCGGTAACGAAAGTCCGGTTCGGGTTCGAGGAAGCTTCGGACACGCGCGAGGGGTCGATGCACTGTGCAGAGAGGGTTAGGCTGGGTCTGGCGGATTGTGAAGAGCGGGTTGGTCTGAGATAAGAGGGGAGAGATGCAGCCTGGCACGATTTCCGGAGACCGAAAACGTCTGACGTTAGACCGGCTATACTGCCGCTATAGTTTAACGGTTGGGCTATCAAACGAACTCCGAATGCGATGAAACTTGGTAGGCGACCTAATAACAACATAACAACACCACATGCCAACTTTCATCCCATTCTGAAAACATTTTCCGGCCACTTATAAAATAATATTTCAGACATGCCGCGGGCGCGTGCAAGTGTGATTGGGCTCAGAACGGACAACAGAAGGAACTGGGGGAACCCGGATGAATGCAGGTTTGAAACATGATGATGCAATCCACATGATGACATGACATGATGCAACACGCAAGCAAATGACATGGCAACGACGACGAATAACTAGAAGACACCTGGCGCATCGGTCTCGGGGCGCTACACCCAGTTAGTTTCTTTTTGAGATTTCATACACTTATAGCTCTAGTGCATCTGTTGCATGACAATCCCTACTCACTCACATTGATATCTATTGATGGGCATCTCCATAGCCCGTTGATAAGCCTAGTTGATGTGAGACTATCTTCTTCTTTTTCTCTTCTCCACAACCACCATTCTTTTCCACCTATAGTGCTATGTCCATGGCTCACGCTCATGTATTGCGTGAAGATTGAAAAAGTATGAGAACATCAAAAGTATGAAACAATTGCTTGGCTTGTCATCAGGGTTGTGCATAATTTAAATATTTTGTGTGGTGAAGATAGAGCATAGCCAGACTATATGATTTTGTAGGGATAACTTTCTTTCGCCTTGTTATTTTGAGAAGACATAATTGCTTAGTTAGTATGCTTGAAGTATTATTATTTTTATATAAATATTAAACTTTTGTCTTGAATCTTTTGGATCTGAACATTCATGCCACCATAAATAAAATTACATTGAGAATTATGCTAGGTAGCTTTCCACATCAAAAATTCTGTTTTTATCATTTACCTACTCGAGGACGAGTAGGAATTAATCTTGGGGATGCTTGATACGTCTCCAATGTATCTACAATTTTTGATTGTTCCATGCTATTATATTATCCGTTTTGTATGTTAATGGGCTTATTTATACACTTCTATATTATTTTTGGGACTAACCTACTAACCCAAGGCTCAATGCAAATTGCTGTTTTTTTGCCTATTTCAGTGTTTCGCAGAAAAGGAATATCAAACGGAATGAAACCTGTGGGAGAGTTATTTTTGGAACAAACGCAATCTAGAGGACTTGGAGTGGACGTCAAGAAATCACCGAGGAGGCCACGAGGTAGGGAGGCGCGCCTGCCCCCCGGGCGCGCCCCCACCCTTGTGGGCCCCTCGTGGCTCCACCGACCTACTTCTTCCTCCTATATATGTCCATATACCACGAAAACATCCGGGAGCACCGTGAAACCCTATTTCCACCGCCGCAACCTTCTGTACCCAAGAGATCCCATCTTGGGGTCTTTTCCGGAGGTCCGCCGGAGGGGGAATCTATCACAGAGGGCTTCTAGATCAACACCATAGCCTCTTCGATGATGTGTAGTAGTTTACCTCAGACCTTCGGGTCCATAGTTATTAGCTAGATGGATTCTTCTCTCTCTTTGGATCTCAATTCAAAGTTCTCCTCGATCTTCTTGGAGATTTATTTGATGTAACTCTTTTTTGTGGTGTGTTTGTCGAGATCCGATGAATTGTGGGTTTATGATCAAGATTATCTATGAACAATATTTGGTTCTTTTCTGAATTCATATATGTATGATTGGTTATCTTTGAAAGTCTCTTCGAATTATCAGTTTGGTTTGGCCTACTAGATTGATCTTTCTTTCAATGGGAGAAGTGCTTAGCTTTGGGTTCAATCTTGCGGTGTCCTTTTGTGATGGCCTGGCTTATTAGGGATGATAGACTACTCATATCAATAAAGAATTCCTTCTTTTACGGTAGCCCATTCGGACAGAACTCCAAAGTTAAGCGTGCTCAGCTTGAAGTAGTGTCAGGATGGGTGACCGACCGGGAAGTTGCTCCCGGGTGCGCATAAGTTAGGACAAAGTGCGCAGAAAAGACTAGTACTGATCTGTGGGGCCAGTCTAGATCCCGCCAGGAGTAACGACCACCGGCGGGTGTGTCCGGGGCGTTACAAGTTGGTATTAGAGCCGACCCTCGCGGTTACACGGATGGTTGCGGACAGGTGCGTGGTCATGTTGTTCATGACGTTTGTGACCCGTCGTGGCACACGACATGGGACATGTATGGGACTGGAAGCACAGACGTATGTGCTAAGAGGGAACGTTCCTGTGGCCTGATGAGGACGTCGGTTCCTCTGAGTGGGGGTGTATGTGATGGCCTGGCTTATTAGGGATGATAGACTACTCATATCAAGAAGGAATTCATGACGTTTGTGACCCGTCGTGGCACACGGCATGGGACATGTACTGGACTGGAAGCACAGACGTATGTGCCAAGAGGGAACGTTCCTATGGCCTGATGAGGACGTCGGTTCCTCTGAGTGGGGGTGTATGTGATGGCCTGGCTTATTAGGGATGATAGACTACTCATATCAAGAAGGAATTCCTTCTTTTCCGGTAGCCCATTCGGACAGAACTCCAAAGTTAAGTGTGCTCAGCTTGAAGTAGTGTCAGGATGGGTGACCGACCGGGAAGTTGCTCCCGGGTGCACATGAGTTGTTCATGACGTTTGTGACCCGTCGTGGCACACGACATGGCACATGTACTGGACTAGAAGCACAGACGTATGTGCCAAGAGGGAAGGTTCCTGTGGCCCGATGAGGACGTCGGTTCCTCTAAGTGGGGGTGTATGTGATGGCCTGGCTTATTAGGGATGATAGACTACTCATATCAAGAAGGAATTCCTTCTTTTCCGGTAGCCCATTCGGACAAAACTCCAAAATTAAGAGTGCTCAGCTTGAAGTAGTGTCAGGATGGGTGACCGACCATGAAGTTGCTCCCGGGTGCGCATGAGTGAGGACAAAGTGCGCATCTGTGGGGCCAGTCTAGATCCCGCCAGGAGTAACGACCACCGGCGGGTGTGTCCGGGGCGTTACACCTTTCCCAGTGACAGTAGGGGCAGCAAGGCACGTATTGTATTGTTGCCATCGAGGATAAAAAGATGGGGTTTATATCATATTGCTTGAGTTTATCCCACTACATCATGTCATCTTGCCTAATGCGTTACTCTATTCTTATGAACTTAATACTCTAGATGCATGCTGGATAGCGGTTGATGTGTGCGGTAATAGTAGTAGATAAAGAATCGTTTTGGTATACTTGTCGCGGACGTGATGCCTATATACATGATCATGCCTAGATATTGTCAAAATTATGCACTTTTCTATCAATTGCTCAACAGTAATTTGTTCACCCACCGTAATACTTATGCTATCTTGAGAGAAGCCACTAGTGAAACCTATGGCCCCCAGGTATATTCTCTATTATATTAATCTCCCGTTAGCTAGCTATTTCTGGCGCCGTTTATTTTGCAATCTTTATATTCCAATCTATATCATAAAAATATCAAAAATATTTATCTTATTATTATTATCTCTATCAGATCTCACTCTCGTAAGTGACCGTGAAGGGATTGACAACCCCTTTATCGCGTTGGTTGCGAGGTTCTTATTTGTTTGTGCAGGTACGATGGACTTGCGTGTAGTCTCCTACTGGATTGATACCTTGGTTCTCAAAAACTGAGGGAAATACTTACGCTACTTTGCTGCATCACCCTTTCCTCTTCAGGGGAAAACCAACGCAGTGCTCAAGAGGTAGCAAGAAGGATTTCTAGCGCCGTTTCCGGGGAGATCTACGCACAAGTCAAGACATACCAAGTACCTATCATAAACTCTTATCCCTCGCATTACATTATTTGCCATTTTCCTCTCGTTTTCCTCTCCCCCACTTCACCCTTGCCATTTTATTCTCCCCCTTTTTTTTGTTCGCCTCTTTTTCGCTCGCTTCTTGAGTGCTTGTGTGTTGGATTGTTTGTCACGATGGCTCAAGATAATACTAAATTGTGTGATTTTTCCAATACCAGCAATGATGATTTTATTAGCACTCCGATTGCTCCCCTTACCGATGCTGAATCTTGTGAGATTAATACTGCTTTGCTGAATCTTGTCGTGAAAGATCCGTTTTCCGGCCTTACTAGTGAAGATGCCGCTATCCATATAAATAGCTTTGTTGATTTTTGTGATATGCAAAAGAAGAAATATGTGGATAATGATATTGTTAAATTGAAGCAATTCCCATTTTCACTTAGAGATCGTGCTAAAACTTGTTTTTTTCTTTGCCCAAAAATAGTATTGATTGATGGAATAAGTGCAAAGATGCTTTTATCTCTAAGTATTTTCCTCCCGCTAAGATCATCTCTCTTAGAGACGATATTATGAACTTTAAGGAACTAGATCATGAGCATGTTGTACAATGTTGGGAGAGGATGAAATTAATGATTCGCAATTGCCCTACTCATGTTTTGAATTTATGGATGATCATACAAAATTTTTATGCTGGATTGAATTTTGCTTCTAGAAATCTTTTAGATTCGGCCGCGGGGGGCACTTTTATGGAAATCACCTTAGGAGAAGCTACCAAACTCCTAGTTAATACTATGGTTAATTATTCTCGATGGCACACTGAAAGATCTACTAGTAAAAAGGTGCATGCAATAGAAGAAATTATTGTTTTGAGTGGAAAGATGGATGAACTTATGAAATTGTTTGCTAATAAGAGTGCTTCTTCTGATCCTAATTATATGCCTTTGTCTACTTTGATTGAGAATAATAATGAATCTATGGATGTGAATTTTGTTGGTAGCAACTATTTTGGTAATAACGCGTATAGAGGTAATTTTAATCCTAGGCCGTTTCCTAGTAATTCCTCTAATAATTATGGTAATTCCTACAACAAGTCTTATGGAAATTATAATAAGATGCCCTCTAATTTTGAATCTAATATTAAAGAATTTATTAGTTCGCAAAAGAATTTTAATGCTTTGATTGAAGAAAAATTGTCTAAGATTGATGAGTTGGCTAGGAACGTGGATAGAATTTCTCTTGATGTCGATTCTTTGAAACTTAGATCTATTTCACCTAAGCATGATATCAATGAGTCTCTCAAAGCCATGAGAATTTCCATTGATGAGTGCAAAGAAAGGACCTCTAGGATGCGTGCTAAAAAGATTGCTTTTATATAAGCGTGTTCTTCTAGTTTTGACGACAATAAGGATGAGGATCTAAAAGTGATTGATGTGTCTCCTATTAATTCTTTGTTTTGCAATATGAATCTTGATAATTATGGGACTGGAGACGAGTCAACTTTAATTAAAAGGCGTCCCAATGATTCAGAGTTTTTAGATCTTGATGCAAAAATTAATAAAAGTGGGATTGGAGAGGTCAAAACTTTGCATAGCAATAACCCACTATTTTGGATTTCAAGGAATTTAATTATTATAATTGATCTTTGATAGATTGTATTTCCTTGTTGCAATCCGTGCTAAATTCTCTGCATGCTTATAATCAAAATAAAGCTTTTACCAAACATATCGTTGATGCTTTAATGCAATCTTATGAAGAAAACCTTGAATTAGAAGTTTCTATCCCTAGAAAACTTCATGATGAGTGGGAACCTACTATTAAAATTAAAACTAAAGATCATGAATGTTATCATTTATGTGATTTGGGTGCTAGTGTTTCCACGATTCCAAAAACTTTGTGTGATGTGTTAGGTTTCCGTGAATTTGATGATTGTTCTTTAAATTTGCATCTTGCAGATTCCACTATTAAGAAACCTACGGGAAGGATTAATTATGTTCTTATTGTTGCAAATAGGAATTATGTGCCCGTAGATTTCATTGTTCTTGATATAGATTGCAATCCTACATGTCCCATTATTCTTGGTAGACCTTTCCTCAGAAAGATTGGTGCAATTATTGATATGTAAGAAGGGAATATTAGATTCCAATTTCCATTAAGGAAAGGCATGGAACACTTTCCTATAAAGAAAATTAAATTACCCTATGAATCTATTATGAGAGCCACTTATGGATTGCATACCAAAGATGATAATACCTAGATCTATTCTTGCTTTTATGCCTAGCTAGGGGCGTTAAACGATAGTGCTTGTTGGGAGGCAACCCAATTTTATTTTTGTTCCTTGCTTTTTGGTTCTTTTTAGTAATAAATAATTCATCTAGCCTTTGTTTAGATGTGGTTTTATGCTTTTAATTAGTGTTTGTGCCAAGTAGAATTTTTGCGGAGACTTGCGGGAAAGTCTTTGCGATCTTGTTGTAAAAAACAGAAACTTTAGCGCTTACGAGATTTGCTGCCGTTTTTACTGGAGAGTGTGATTAGGTTCATTCTTTTTGCAGATTATTAGTAGATAAATTTCTCATGTCCAGAAATTTATTTTAGAATTTTTGGGGTTACAGAAGTATTCGAAACCTACAGATTACTACAGACTATTCTGTTTCTGACAGATTATGTTTTTCACGTGTTGTTTCTTATTTTGATGAATCTATGGCTAGTATCGGAGGTTATGAACCATGAAGAAGTTGGAATACATTAGTTTTAACACCAAAAAAAATAAAGAATGAGTTCATTACAGTACCTTAAGTGGTGGTTTGTTTTTTTATACTAACAGAGCTCATGAGATTTTCTGTTTAAGTTTTGTGTTGTGAAGTCTTCAAGTTTGGGGTAAAGATTTGATGGATTATGGAATAAGGAGTAGCAAGAGCCTAAGCTTGGGGATGCCCAAGGCACCCCAAGGTAAAATTCAAAGAAAACCAAAATCCTAATCTAGGGGATGCCCCGGAAGGCATCACCTCTTTTGTCTTCTTCTATCGGTAACTTTACTTGAGGCTATATTTTTATTCACCACATGATATGTGTTTTGCTTCGAGCGTCTTGTATGATTTGAGTCTTTAGTTTTTAGTTTACCACAATCATCCTTGCTGTACACACCTTTTGGGAGAGACACACATAAATTGGAATTTATTAGAATACTCTATGTGCTTCACTTATATCTTTTGAGCTAGATAATTTTGCTCTAGTGCTTCACTTATATCTTTTAGAGCACGGTGGTGGTTTTATCTTATAGAAATTATTGATCTCTTGCTTCACTTATATCATTTTGAGAGTCTTTTAGAACAACATGGTAATTTGCTTTGGTTATAAAATTAGTCCTAATATGATAGGCATCCAAGATGTATAATAAAAACTATCATAAAAGTGCATTGAATACTATGAGAAGTTTGATACTTGATGATTGTTTTGAGATATGGAGATGGTGATATTAGAGTCATGCTAGTTGAGTAGTTGTGAATTCGAGAAATACTTGTTCTAAAGTTCGTGATTTCGTAGCATGCACGTATGGTGAACCGTTATGTGATGAAGTCGGAGCATGATTTATTTATTGATTGTCTTCCTTATCAGTGGCGGTCGGGGACTAGCGATGGTCTTTTCCTACCAATCTATCCCCCTAGGAGCATGCGCGTAGTACTTTGTTTCGATAACTAATAAATTTTTGCAACAAGTATGTGAGTTCTTTATGACTAATGTTGAGTCCATGGATTATATGCACTCTCACCCTTCCACCATTGCTAGCCTCTCTAGTACCGCGCAACTTTCGCCGGTACCATAAACCCACCATATACCTTCCTCAAAACAACCACCATACCTACCTATTATGGCATTTCCATAGCCATTCCGAGATATATTGCCATGCAACTTTCCACCGTTCCGTTATTATGACATGCTTCATTATTGTCATATTGCTTTGCATGATCATGTAGTTGACATTGTATTTGTGGCTGTTGGTGTCAAAACCGGCAGATCTCGGGTAGGGGGTCCCGAACTGTGTGTCTAGGCCGGATGGTAAGAGGAAGCAAGGGACACGAAGTTTTACCCAGGTTCGGGCCCTCTCGATGGAGGTAAAACCCTACGTCCTGCTTGATTAATATTGATAATATGGGTAGTACAAGAGTAGATCTACCACGAGATCAGAGAGGCTAAACCCTAGAAGCTAGCCTATGGTATGATTGTTGATGTGTATGTTATCCTACGGACTAAAACCCTCCGGTTTATATAGACACCGGATAGGGTTAGGGTTACATAGAGTCGGTTACAATGGTAGGAGATCTGAATATCCGTATCACCAAGCTTGCCTTCCACGCCAAGGAAAGTCCCTTCGGGACACGGGACGAAGTCTTCAATCTTGTATCTTCATAGTCCAGGAGTCCGGCTGAAGGTACAGTTCGGCTATCCGAACACCCCCTAATCCAGGACTCCCTCAGTAGCCCCCGAACTAGGCTTCAATGATGATGAGTCCGGCGCGCAGATTGTCTTCGACATTGCAAGGCGGGTTCTCCTCCAAATTCCATGTACCTGTTGAATAAAGTCCGGTTTCTTGTAGATGTTGCGCTCCTTGGCTTCTGCGCCCAATAATGACCGCTCCCCACATGTCAAACGAATATGAAAGGTCTGAGTGTTTTTACATTCACACCCCTAGCCGCGTAAACAAGTTGACCTATTTAAAGAGACGAGGATTTAGATCCAAACCACACCTTCCCCCTTCGCGAGTGTTCATCAGAGCACATTCGACAAAGATCCATTCCACCATGGCCAGCCGTCGCGACTCCTCCTCCCACCCTTCCAGCCCTAAGCCTGGACATTGGGAAAGATGCTCCATACCGCATAGGGAGTTAGTGACGCTCCAGACCAAGGGATTTCTCCCCCCGGCCTATATGATCCCGGTTCGAGCTGGTCTTGCCGTCTATAACGGCGGAGGGCAAGCGGAGAGCGCCCCTAATCCCTCCAAAGGAGAGCGGGTGTGCCTCGTCCCTTATTTAATAAGGGGGCTCGGATTTCCCATCCATCCATTTCTCCGGGGGCTTTGTAGCCCTCTGCGAGCTGTTCTTGGGTGTTGAAGCTCATTTCGGACTATGGAGGGAGCTATTTTGCCTCGTGCCCCATTCCAAGAGGGGGTCTATGTATCAAGTGGGTGGAACCGAAGTATGGCTCATCGCCGGGACCGGCTATCTGTCCGGAACCCCAAAGAAGGCGTCCGAAGGCTGGCCCTCGGAATGGTTTTACATAGAAGACGTCCCGCTGCCGGATCCTGTCCGGATCGGGCTCCCTAAATTTAACAATGCTCCCTTAAAGAAGCGCCTAAGTTGGCGCCCACGGAGCCCTCAGAGGGAAAGTGACAGGGACGTTGTTTACCTGATGGGCCGGATAAGATTGTTAGCTCATTCCGGACTAACCATGATCGGGGTCATGGCCACATGCATCATGCGAGGGGTGCAGCCGCTACAGTATAGAATCCACCCCATGTGGGATTTCAACGGGAGGACGACACCACCCGCTACGACCGTAAGGGGCCGGATTTGGCTGCGGCTCTAATAAAGACCTTGTCCGCTTTGTACAAGGGAGAAGAGGAGGATTTTCTCCGCGTAGACCCAAAGGGCGGATTTTCCATGTACAATCCTCCAAGCTGGGTGAGTGATCACATCTTGCCCATCCGTTTTATATGCCCATTGTTAAACATTTAATCTTAGTGATTTCGACGCAGGAACTGCACCAGGCTGTTAAAGAAATACATAGCCCTCCTCCACAACCCGAGGACCCAGGACGGTCCCTCGACCCGGACTCGCAAGAGGATCCGGAGCTTTCGATGGATTTGATTGATGGAGTGTTCCATCAATTGAGCAAGGACAACGCCCTGGTGGCCATTACGGCCGATTATCCAGGGCTAATCCCGGCCTCCCGGAAACAGGAGGCCGAACCTGCGGCGACAAGCCAACGAGGGGCCGGAGGGCCCCGTTGGCAGAAAAGAGGCGCAGTCTGGACCGGGGCATCAGCGCAAACGTATGGCGCACCCCCTTATCCCAGGTGTCGTACCTTCAGGGCATATTAACACTTGTGCCCTCTTCAGGACAAAGAGACCTCGCCGAACTATATTCGGAGAGACCACCAATCGCGCCTCCACCAGACAGGCTCCAAAGCCTGGCCCGGAAGGGGGGCCGAACACAAGGCGCGCACGGGACGCTCCTCCGACGGAGGATGTGGACAGGTTGTCTGCCACCAACTCTGAGGTGGAGAGTGCCATGAACCACAGGCGTCACCGGACAATTCTTCGCGATGCTTGTTTCTCCCAAGAGGCGTTAGATGCCTTTAAGTCGGGAGATGCGTACCTCCGTGCCGCTCAAAATGGTCTAACCAGAGCCACAGAGCAATATGTAAAAGACATACGGGTAAGAAAATTTGGTAATTATATATATACCAATAGCCCCCGAGACTTGAAACAGTTAAAATAACAGATTTAAGGATCATTTGTTATGCAGGTTCTTACAGAAAAGAACTCCCTACTGTCTAAGGAGCTGGAAGAGTGCAAAGCCCAACTTGAGGCCGCACTAGCCGCGGCAGGGGAGCCTAAGGAGGCCCCCGCTGGTAATATACACTTCGAAAGATAAGTATTTTGCGAAGCACGGCTTTGGTGCGAATTTGACAAATGAAATTGCAGATGGCTTCGGATTGGATCCGGAAAGGCAACATCTCCTACGCCAGCTAAAGGCTGGTGAGAGGGTGCTGTTGAAGGTGATGGGGGAGAAGAACGATCTCCGAGATGCCAACACCAAGCTGGGCGTCGAGCTGAAAGATGTTCGTGCCCAGCTGTCAGACTCCGTGAAGGAGAATCAGCGGCTTCGGCGCGACATATTTAGTAAGTGCTTGAACGAACCTTTTAAAAGAAAGTTCGGCGGGGAAGTCGACTAATAGAGCAATGTCTGTAGGTGTGCTGACAGGCCGTCCTGCAGAGGAGATGCCTGGTTCTACGAGTGACCTTCTTCCCGAGCTCTCTCAACTGCTCGATCGAGTTCGGCAGGCGATGTGAGGCGTCGCCAGGCCCTGTGGCCATCTGTCTCTATGCCCGAAGGTCTTGGAGAGCTTGCGGAGAAGCTAAAAGGAGCACGACGACGCTTCCGATTGTGAAAGATATCAGCCTGCCGTCAAGGCGCTAGGGAGGCCTGGGCCATGGTGAAGACGCGGTACGCAAAGGCTGACCCCAACCACGTGGCCGAGGTCGGTCCTATAGGGCCCGATGGGAAGGAGATCCCCGTAAGCTTAGTATACGGCCAAGTAGAGTTGGCCGCAAAGTATTCCCAGCAGGACTGTAAATTAGACATCCTGTTAGATGGTATTGAAGAGGAATACGATCAGTCAAAATGACTATGTAATTTAGTTGACATTTATAATGCCTTCTAGCCGGATTGTAGATCATTTGTCATGGCCGACCTTTTCGCTTCAGCCTCGGGACCTGACGGTCCAGAGTGTGTCCGAATTCCCATGCGGTTATATAGGAACCAGGGAATGCATGGAGACCAGGCGTAGGGGTCATTAGTGCGTGAACAGACAAGTGCCCGACTAGTTATGTTATATTACATGGTTAGTAAGAAACATCTTCCAGGGAGAATAGTTCCATTAGGGTTCCTTTCCCTGGGAGGCATGCCCTAAGGTGCATGTCCATGCTGTGAAAAGAAATGCAGGAAAAACACCCGGGGGCGTAAAAAATAAAATAGATCATCTTTAGTTCACCGACCGAATATTCCCTTAAGAACGCTAGCTTTCGGCTTCACCCAGTCTGAGGTACACGTCTGGCTGACCCGGCAGTAACAATCGCAGAGGTGCTCCCTTTACCACCTAGCCGAACAATCGGGAACGTAGGGGTAAGCACAGGAGCCAGGCAACCCAGCTTGGCCAAAACTTAAGTCATATCGATGCATATAATGGTGAATAAAAGGTACATGCAGAAGTGTGACGCATGTGTTGGGCATGAAGCCCGTATGAATAAGCTTCCGTTTAAAGAAGCCCCCAGGTTTAATGAGCGTGGATGGCGCGTCACTGTATGAGCCTTTAAGGGCTGTAAGAGAGAGAGAGAGAGAGAGAGAGAAAAGAAGAAGAGAAATGCAAGACAGAAAATATATAAAAAATGGACAGAGGAAGGAGACGAACATAGAGTCCGGCGCTAGGCATAGAATCTTCGGAGACGGGCTGCGTTCCATGGGTTCGGCTCGAGTCGGTTATCCGATGCATCTCACAGGTGGTACGCTCCACCAGTCAGGACTTGGTCAATTATGAAGGGACCTTCCCACTTGGGCTTGAGTTTGTTCTTTTTCTTGTCCGGTAGTCGTAGAACTAATTCACCAATGTTGTAATTTTTGGCCCGTACTTTTCTGCTTTGGTATCTTTGAGCCTGCTGTTGATAGAATGCGGAATGGGCTTTTGCCACGTCACGCTCCTCCTCTAATGCGTCTAAGCTGTCCTGCCGATCGAGCTCGGCTTCTCTTTCTTCGTACATGCGCACTCGAGGTGAGTCATGAATTATGTCACAGGGCAAAACTGCCTCTATGCCATACACCATAAAGAATGGTGTGTATTCGGTGGTGCGATTCGGTGTGGTCCGCAACCCCCAGAGTACAGAGTCAAGCTCCTCTACCCAGTGCGTGTTAGATTCCTTGAGGGACCGCACTAATCTGGGTTTAATGCCGCTCATGATAAGACCATTTGCACGTTTGACCTGGCCGTTAGTTTGTGGGTGATAGACGGAAGCATAGTCGAGCTTGATGCCCATGTTTTTGCACCAGAGTTTTACCTCGTCGGCCATGAAGTTCGTGCCATTATCAGTGATGATGCTGTGGGGAACACCGTAACGGTGTACGACCCCGGATATAGAGTCTATCACCGGTCCGGATTCGGCCGTCTTAACAGGCTTGGCTTCTATCCATTTGGTGAATTTATCCACCATGACTAGTAAGTATTATTGCTTATGGGTGCCGCCTTTAAGGGGTCCAACCATGTCAACCCCCAGACCGCGAAGGGCCAAGTAATGGGGATAGTTCGGAGGGCGGTGGGTGGCATATGGCTTTGGTTTGCAAAGAGCTGGCAACCGGTGCATCATTGGACTAAGTCCTGAGCGTCTGCCCGGGCCGTCGGCCAATAAAAGCTTGTACGGAAGGCCTTGCTTACAAGGGCCCGAGCTGCAGCGTGATGACCGCCCAGTCCGGCATGAATTTCAGCCAGGAGGTTCCGCCCCTCCTCTTCGGGGATGCACCTTTGAAGGACTCCGGTAGTGCTTTTCTTATAAAGCTCTCCCTCGTGGACTCTATAGGCTTTGGATCGCCGCACTATGCAGCGTGCCTCATTTTGGTCCTCGGGGAATTCCTGCCTAGTCAGGTAGGCGAGGAATGGTTCTGTCCACGGGGCGATGATGGCCATTATTACATGCGCTGAAGGTGTTATTTCATTGGTAGAGCCTCCGATTGTGTCAGAATGTTCGGTGTCGGGCAGTGCGGTTCGGTCCGGGGTGTTATTGTTTGGCTCCCCTTCCCATACTACGGATGGCTTGAACAACCTTTCCAAGAAGATGTTGGGGAGACTACATCGCGTTTTGCGCCGATGCGCTCCAGGACATCTGCCGCCTGATTATTTTCCCGGGCTATATGGTGAAATTCAAGGCCCTCGAACCGAGCTGACATTTTTAGGACGGCGTTGCGGTAAGCTGCCATTTTTGGATCCTTGGCATCGAAGTCTCCATTTATTTGGGATATTGCGAGGTTCGAGTCCACGTGCACCTCTAGGCGTTGAATGCCCATGGATACTGCCATCCGGAGACCATGTAAAAGGGCCTCATATTCGGTTGCGTTGTTGGAGTCCGTGTACATAATCTGGAGTACGTATTGAACTGTGTCTCCTCTGGGGGACGTAAAATGACGCCAGCCCCCAGTCCGGCCAACATCTTATAGCCGTCGAAATGCATGATCCAATTTGAATATGTGCCGTACTCTTTAGGGAGTTCGGCCTCCGTCCATTCTGTGACAAAGTCGGCCAGGACTTGCGACTTGATGGCTCGCTGTGGCTTATAAGTTATGTCGAACGGGAGGAGCTCAATGGCCCATTTTGCAATCCGGCCCGTTGCATCATGGTTGTTTATAATATCGTTAAGTGGTACTTCCGAGGCTACTGTTATTGAACACTCTTGAAAGTAGTGTCGTAGCTTCCGGGATGCCATGAATACCGCGTACGCGATCTTTTGATAATGCGGGTACCGTGATTTGCAAGGAGTGAGGACAGTGTACACATAATAGACCGGCTTTTGAAGGGGGAATCTGTGTCTGTCCGCTTCTCGTTCGACGACGAGCACTGTGCTTACAACCTGATGTGTTGCTGCAATGTATAATAGCATTGGTTCGCCAATATTTGGCGCGGCCAGGACTGGGTTTGTTGCAAGTATGGCTTTTATCTCCTCGAGTCCGGCCGTCGCTGCATCCGTCCATTCGAAGTGTTCGGTGCGCCGAAGGAGGCGGTAAAGGGGTAGGGCCTTTTCTCCCAAGCGGGAGATAAAGCGGCTTAGAGCCGACACGCATCCGGTTAACTTTTGTATTTGTTTGAGGTCCTTTGGGATATCCAGTTGCGACAGAGCTCGGATCTTGGCCGGATTTGCTTCGATTCCTCTACCAGATACAATGAAGCCCAAGAGCTTACCGGCTGGAATGCCAAAAACGCATTTTTCCGAGTTGAGCTTGATGTCGTATGTTCGGAGGTTATCAAATGTGAGCCGCAAGTCGTCTACTAGAGATTCGACATGTCTTGTTTTGACGACCACATCATCTACATATGCCTCCACTGTTTTGCCGATCTGGCTTGCCAGACATGTCTGAATCATGCGCTGATATGTTACGTCGGCGTTTTTGAGCCCGAAGGGCATTGTGTTGAAGCAGAATGGGCCGTATGGTGTGATAAATGCCGTTGCGGATTGGTCAGATTCTACCATCTTGATTTGATGGTAACCAGAATATGCGTCGAGGAAACACAACGAATCGTGTCCTGCGGTAGCGTCGATAATTTGATCGATGCGGGGGAGGGGGAAGGGGTCCTTTGGGTAAGCCTTGTTAAGATCTTTAAAATCAACGCACAGGCGCCAGGATTTGTCCTTCTTTGGTACCATCACCAGGTTTGCTAGCCAGTCCGGATGTTTTATATCTCTGATGAATCCGGCCTCCAATAGCTTTGCTAGCTCCTCTCCCATAGCCTGTCTCTTAGGTTCAGAAAAACGCCGAAGTGCCTGTTTGACAGGTTTGAATCCTGTTTGGATATTTAAGCTATGCTCGGCCAGCCTGCGTGGGATTCCTAGCATGTCTGAAGGGTGCCAGGCGAAAATGTCCCAGTTTTCTCGTAGGAACTCTCGCAGTGCGGCGTCTACATCAGGGTTTAACTGTGCCTCGATGGAAGCTGTTTTATTTGGGTCCGTTGGATGGACTTGGAATTTGACTATTTCGTCCGCCGGTTTAACGGAGGTGGACTTGGATCTTTTGTCGAGTACCACATCGTCCCTATTCACCCTTGAGCGTAGCGCAGTCAGTTTCTCAGCTGCTAGGGCTTTGGATAGTGCCTCGAGGGCCAGTGCGGCTGTCTTGTTTTCGGCGTGGAGTGCTATGTCCGGATCACTAGCGAGAGTGATGATCCCGTTAGGCCCGGGCATTTTGAGCTTCATGTACCCGTAATGGGGTATTGATTGGAAGATTGTAAATGCTTCCCGCCCTAGCAGAGCGTGATAACCGCTGCTGAACAGAGCCACATGGAATGTGATCTCTTCGGACCTGTAATTATCCGGCGTGCCGAACACCACATCTAGTGTGATTTTTCCTGTACAGCGCGCTTCCCGACTGGGGATTATTCCTCTAAAGGTTGTGCTGCTTCGCTCAATGCGGTTCCAGTCTATTTCCATTTTTTGAAGGGTTTCCTCGTAAATGAGGTTCAATCCGCTGCCGCCATCCATGAGTACCTTGGTAAGACGAAAGCTGTCCACTATTGGGCTGAGGACCAATGCGGCTGGTGCTCGGGCTGTTTGGAATTTAGGTTCATCACTGGCGTTAAAGGTAATAGCCGTGTCACTCCATGGGTTTATTGTTGCTATTTGGTAGACTTCGGCCAGGCTGCGGAGTGTCCTTTTTCGCATATTATTTGATGCGAAAGTCTTGAAGACTGTTAATACCGTATGGGTGTCTCTGGGGTGGCTTTCTGCGGCCTCCGGAATTAGGAGGTTTTCACCAATTTTGGCCACCTGCCGGAGTATCCAACATGCTCTAAGGCTGTGAGTTGGTGTGGCGTCCTCTGTACTGTGAATTTTACAGGGTCCGTTAAGCCATCCTTCCAGTACGGTTCCATGCCCTATAGAGGGTTTTTGCTTTTTGGTATTTGACCTGGGTGTCTGGTTATGCTGCACCCTTTTATTTCGGACTGGCTTTGTATTTAGGGCCGGATTGTCCCAAAATTTTATTTTGGTTTTCCAGGCGCTTTCCATCGCACAATACTTTTGTACAATGGACGACAAGTCAGCGAAGCGTGTGATATCACGGCGACTTATGGCGTTGAGTATTCCCTTGTCCGTGCAATTAATGCAGAAGATTAAGATTGCGTCTTCCTCGCCGCAGTCCCTTAGCCTATTCTTAACCAGGAGGAATCTAGCCCAGTAATGATGTACTGTTTTGTCGGGCTCTTGCCTGATTTTGGATAGATCGCTTATGTTGGGGTGGGTGGGTGGAGTTAAATCCGAAGCCTCACCCCGTGTGAGGCTTAGAGGCCGAGGAATTTCTGAACTCGAAAATTTGGATCCCTGGGTGTTGTCCAATGAATCCAGCCCGTCGCCTGACTCTAAGTTCAGGTCTTGAGTGATATCCTCCCCTCCGCGGGTATCCGGCTTGGGGGGATCGGGAATCCGGACGTAGCAAGTCCTTAAGATAGATGAAGGGTCGCCGCACTGTCCCTCTACCACGACAACGTGATGGGTGACTTGGGGAGAGTTAATCTCTCTCAGATCGGTTTTAGGCCCAATCTGGTCGTAATCCGTAGCGACTCCCAGGGCGGCGAAGCGATCCAAGAGATCGTTTATGGAGGAAAGCTCCATTGGATCTAACTGCTCGGCGAGTTCTGAACTGACACATGAAGATTGTTTTCGATGGCTCGAGAGGTCATCATCGGCGCAGAAGCCGAACAGGCGGTCATATGAAAACCACCTAGTCGGAGGGTTTGGCCGACAGCCAAAGCTCCCTTAGCAACGGTGCCGTCTTTAAAGATGGGGTGAGACATCCTTCCTGATGGCGATGACACAGAGGAACTCTCAATGAAAGCACCAATGTCGGTGTCAAAACCGGCGGATCTCCGGTAGGGGGTCCCGAACTGTGCGTCTAGGCCGGATGGTAACAGGAGGCAAGGGACACGAAGTTTTACCCAGGTTCGAGCCCTCTCGATGGAGGTAAAACCCTACGTCCTGCTTGATTAATATTGATGATATGGGTAGTACATGTGTAGATCTACCACGAGATCAGAGAGGCTAAACCCTAGAAGCTAGCCTATGGTATGATTGTTGATGTGTATGTTGTCCTACGGAGTAAAACCCTCCGATTTATATAGACACCGGATATGGTTAGGGTTACATAGAGTCGGTTACAATGGTAGGAGATCTGAATATCCGTATCGCCAAGCTTGCCTTCCACGCCAAGGAAAGTCCCTTCCAGACACAGGACGAAGTCTTCAATCTTGTATCTTCATAGTCCAGGAGTCCGGCTGAAGGTACAGTTCGGCTATCCGAACACCCCCTAATCCAGGACTCCCGTAGTGGCAAAGCCACCTTTCATAATTTTTTCATACATGTCACTCATGAGTCATTGCACATGCCGGTACACCACTAGAGGCATTCACATAGAGTCATATTTTGTTCTAAGTATTGAGTTGTAATCTTTGAGTTGTAAGTAAATAAAAGTGTGTGATGATCGTCATTATTAGAGAATTGTCCCAAGTGAGGAAACGATGATGGAGACTATGATTCCCCCATAAGTCGGGATGTGTCTCCTGACGAAAAGAAAAAAAAAGAAAAGAGGCCATAAAAAATAAGAAGTAGAAGGCCCAAATAAAAAAAGGAAAATAAAATGAGAGAAAAATAGAGAAGGGACAATGCTACTATCGTTTTACCACACTTGTGCTTCAAAGTAGCACCATGATCTTCATGATAGAGAGTCTCCTATGTTGTCACTATCATATACTAGTGGGAATTTTACATTATAGAACTTGGCTTGTATATTCCAATGATGGTTTTACTCAAAATGCCCTAGGTCTTCGTGAGCAAGCAAGTTGGATGCACACCCACTTAGTTTCTTTTTGAGATTTCATACACTTATAGCTCTAGTGCATCCATTGCATGGCAATCCCTACTCACTCACATTGATATCTATTGATGGGCATCTCCGTAGCCCGTAGATACACCTAGTTGATGTGAGACTATCTTCTTCTTTTTGTCTTCTCCACAACCACCATTCCTTTCCACCTATAGTGCTATGTCCATGGCTCACGCTCATGTATTGTGTGAAGATTGAAAAAGTATGAGAACATCAAAAGTATGAAACAATTGCTTGGCTTGTCATCGGGGTTGTGCATGATTTAAATATTTTGTGTGGTGAAGATAGAGCATAGCCAGACTATATGATTTTGTAGGGATAACTTTCTTTGGCCTTGTTATTTTGAGAAGACATAATTGCTTAGTTAGTATGCTTTTGTCTTTAATCTTTCAGATATGAACATTCATGCTACAATAAAGAAAATTACATTGAGAATTATTCTAGGTAGCATTCCACATCAAAAATTCCGTTTTTATCATTTACCTACTCGAGGACGAGCAGGAATTAAGCTTGGGGATGCTTGATACGTCTCCAATGTATCTATAATTTTTGATTGTTCCATGCTATTATATTATCTGTTTTGGATGTTAATGGGCTTATTTATACACTTGTATATTCTTTTTGGGACTAACCTACTAACCCAAGGCCCAGTGCAAATTGCTATTTTTTTTGCCTATTTCAGTGTTTCGCAGAAAAGGAATATCAAACGGAATCCAAACGGAATGAAACCCGCGGGAGAGTTATTTTTGGAACAAACGTGATCCAGAGGACATGGAGTGGACGTCAAGAAATCAATGAGGAGGCCACGAGGCAGGGAGGCGCGCCTACCCCCTGGGCGCGCCCCCACCCTCGTGGGCCCCTCGTGGCTCCACCGACCTACTTCTTTCTCCAATATATGTGCATATACCCCGAAAACATCCAGGAGCACCACGAAACCCTATTTCCACCGCCGCAACCTTTTGTACCCAAGAGATCCCATCTTGGGGCCTTTTCCGGAGCTCCGCCCGAGGGGGAATCGATCACGGAGGGCTTCTACATCAACACCATAGCCTCTCTGATGATGTGTGAGTAGTTTACCTCAGACCTTCGGGTCCATAGTTATTAGCTAGATGACTTCTTCTCTCTCTTTGGATCTCAATACAAAGTTCTCCTCGATCTTCTTGGAGATCTATTCGATGTAACTCTTTTTTGCGGTGTGTTTGTCGAGATCCAATGAATTGTGGGTTTATGATGAAGATTATCTATGAACAATATTTGGTTCTTTTCCGAATTCTTATATGTATGATTGGTTATCTTTTCAAATCTCTTCAATTATCAGTTTGGTTTGGCCTACTAGATTGATCTTTCTTGCAATGGGAGAAGTGCTTAGCTTTGGGTTCAATCTTGCGGTGTCCTTTCCCAGTGACAGCAGGGGCAGCAAGGCACTTATTGTATTGTTGCCATTAAGGATAAAAAGATGGGGTTTATATCATATTGCATGACTTTATCCCTCTACATCATGTCATCTTGCCTAATGTGTTACTCTATTCTTATGAACTTAATACTCTAGATGCATGCTGGATAACGGTCGATGTGTGGAGTAATAGTAGTAGATGAAGAATCGTTTCGGTCTACTTGTCGCGGACGTGATGCCTATATACATGATCGTGCCTAGATATTCTCGTAATTATGCACTTTTCTATTAATTGCTCGACAGTAATTTGTTCACCCACCGTAATACTTATGCTATCTTGAGAGAAGCCACTATTGAAACCTATGGCCCCCGGGTCTATTCTCTATTATATTAATCTCCCGTCAGCTAGCTATTTCTGGCGCCGTTTATTTTGCAATCTTTATGTTCCAATCTATATCATAAAAATATCAAAAATATTCATCTTATTATTACTGTCTCTATCAGATCTCACTCTCGTAAGTGATCGTGAAGGGATTGACAACTCCTTTATCGCTTTGGTTGCAAGGTTATTATTTGTTTGTGCAGGTACGAGGGACTTGCGTGTAGTCTCCTACTGGATTGATACCTTGGTTCTCAAAAACTGAGGGTAATACTTATGCTACTTTGCTGCATCACCCTTTCCTCTTCAAAAAAAACCAACGCAGTGCTCAAGAGGTAGCAATATGTGGGAAATGTGGGCTTCACACAAGTTAATTTGAGTCCACATAAATAGAGGGAGTTATTGTTTTTGTAAATTCAAAAATATAATTTCACTGTCAATTTTTCCTATGACCTCAGATCGAGATGGATATGTGGGAAATATGGAATCCGCACATGTCTGAAGTTCAGATAGGTAGATGAAAAAGTTACACGCCATTAAAAAAATGTACATCACATTTGAGGGAAATATTCCCACATTTAAAATAAAAAAGTTTATGATAATAAAAATCAGTCATATAAAAATATAAAAAAATGTCAGAGTATGTAAAAAATTGTATATTTCCATTAAAAAGTGTATCGTGACATTTTAAGAAATATCCGCATATTTTTCAGAAAATGTGCGTGAAATTTGCAAAAACCTTTATACCGTGTTAAAAAATGTTTGTGTAGTTTAAAAAAAATTATTTTCATTTAAAAAATGTTGAGCGTGTATATGAAAAAAATGTTACCATGTATTACACAAAGTGTTCAAACACATATACTATAGAAAATGTTTATTACCAGCATGGCCGTTCGTAGCTAGGGGTGGAATCTTACAAAACTCTTGGTGAATCTCTATCTAAATTACTATTTTGTGACTCAAAATGAATTTTGGAAAAAAATCATGAGCCAACTATGAGGTAGTTGTAGTTCAAATTTGATCCACTTCCAATTGAATCGACATAAATTTGTCTTTTTAACGAGAAGTGGCTCAAAACTTTTTGATAAGCAATTATTTGGTTAATTGTACATGAAATTGGATATAATATTTTTTAAATTAGCGCGGTCTAATTTTAAAACAAATTTTGGTAGTTTTTTTAACAAAAAAGCCCGTTTTTGGCACTCAAAAAATGGAAAATGTTTTTTTGTGCAAAGAAACCGAGATCTTCCTTTGTAAATATTGTTTTCCATTACAAGATATACACACTTGTATATGATATCATTTGAATAAACTATGACATAAATTTTGCCATAACATTAGTCATTTGTCTTGAAAGTTATGAATCTTCACACATGATTGCTCATTTTGGAGAACAATTTTTTAAGATATTTGTCGTACTCCAAGTTTGTTATTTTTCTGGTAACTAGGTCACAAATGATGATGCAACATGAAGGTTTTACATTTTTTGATTTATTTTCAATTTCATATGGTGTTTCAAAATGTGGTCAAAATTGCCAGCATGACCATTTGTAGTTAGGGGTGGAATCATGTGAAACTTTTGGTGGATGAGTGATGAAATAGATACTTGTGTACCAAAAAGTAGATTTAGAAAAAATCATCAGCAAACTATGAGCCAACTATAGTTGAAATTTGACCCGCTACTTGTTGAATCTACAAAAAAATGTCAATATGACGAGAGGTGGAAGGGAACCTTTTGACACGCAACTTTTGGTCAATTATAAATTAAATATGGTTTAATATTTTTGGAAATTGATGCGGTAAAATTTTGTAACAAATATTTGGTAGGTTCTTCACAAAAAACAGGTTTTTGGCACTTGAGAAATGGAAAATGAACTTTTTGTGCAAAAAATGAAAACTTCCTTGAAAACGTTGTTTTCCATTCCAACATGCACCCTTGTGCACAATATGAGATCATTTGAACAAACTATGCCATGAATGTGGTTGTGACATTGGTCATTTGGCTTAAAAGCCATGAATATTTATACATGATAGCTCATTTGTGAGAACACTTTTTGAACATATTTGCAATATTCCAAGTTTGTTATTTTTCTTGGAAACCGGGTCACATATAATGACACAATGCGAATGTTTTCTACTTTTTTAAATTTCTTATGTCGAGTTCGCAATGCGGTCAAAGTTGACGGCATGACCATTTGTAGCTAGGGGTTGAATATTAAAAATATCTCGGTTTATCTCTAATGAAATAGCTACTTGTCTACCTAAAAATATTATCCACAAAAAATCATGAGCAAACTATGCAGGACATGTAGTTTAAATTTGGCCCGCTTCCAGCTAAATCAATAGAATATTTTTATTTTTGACGAGAGGTGGATGGAAACATTTGGACACGTAACCTTTTGATTATTTGTACATAAAATATGGTCTAATATTTTTGAAAAACTTAGTGGTGCAATTTTGCAACAAATATTTGGTAGGTTCTTCATAAAAACAAATTTATGGCACTCTAAAAATAGAATATGATTTTTTTGCAAAGAAAATAGAAACTCCTTACAGAAACATTGTTTATAATTACAAGGTGCACACTTGTGCAAAATATTGGGTCATTTGAAGAAACTATGTCAAGAATGTGGCCATAACATTGGTCATTTGGCTTGAAAGTCCTCAATCTTCATATATAGAGGATAGCTTATTTCCGAGAACACTTTCTATTGATATTTTCCATATTCCAAGTTTGTTATTTTTCCTGGTAACTAGGATACATATAATGATACAACGTGAAGGTTTTCTATTTTTTTTAATTTCTAATGCCGATTTGAAAATGTGGTCAAAATGGCGGCATGTCCGTTCATGGCTGAGGGTGGAATCTTGCAAAAAAATTGTTGGATCTCTTATGAAATGACTTCTTATGTACCTAGAAATGTTTTTCTGAAAAAAATAAATATTAAAGTATGAAGCAGTTGTAGTTCAAATTTGACATAGTTCTCGCTGAATCAGCAGGAATTTTTCACCGGCATCCCTAGGCCTGGCATAGGTTCCTTGAAAGTTTGCCCCGAATTCGTCCTCCAGGTCATCCCACACACCGATAGAATTCTCAGGCAGACTGCTAAGACAATGTCTGGTCGAACCCTCTAGTTTTAATAGTAAGTATTTAATCAAATGAAAGTCGTCTCCGCCTGCCATGTGTACCAGCATGAGGAAATCCTCTATCCATATGGCGGGGTCCGTTGTCCCATCGTACTGATCGATATTTATGGGTTTGAAACCTTCAAGGAACTAGTGATACATGACATCAACTGTAAAGCATTTGGGGGAGTAGTTACTCTGATCCTTGTAGTTAAATGGCGTACGCCCGATATGGTTACATTTGCGACCGCAGGTGCACATCACCATTCTTGGCCAGCCAAGCCAAGTATCATGCCAGTCCAGCCGGCGGGCATTGCTTGGATTTGTAAGTCGACCGAGGTGGGTTTCGGGCCTTAAATGCATGTTGTCCTTGAGGTCGATCCTCGAGGTAATCTCTTGTGGGTTGTTTGTACCTATGTGCCCAAGGTACCTCGGGAGCATACTTGTTTTCTCCACCCTTCTAATTGTTAACCCGAGGAGATCGGCCCCTAGCAGGGTGATCGAATCCTTTGGCCCATTCGTGCTTAGATATAGCGCTATCATCGGCCTCCATCCCATTTGGTCTAGCAACTTTCTATGGAGTTAAGGTTGTTTGAAACTTGTCTATTGTAGTTTATTCATCATCATCTTTACGCTGAGATTTGTACTTCATGCTTTTTACCATACTGTCCAACCCCTTACGCATGTTCTCGAGTTGAGGGCCTTCAAGGGGCCCACCAAAAACGTCGTAATCATCAGGACCGAGTCTTTGTTCATCATTGGCTTCGGGGTTGTAATCTTTGTCTTTGGGGATCATAGCCATCATCCCTATTGGCCTTATCGTCATAGTTGTTGTTGTCTTCGCTGCCACTACTGGTACCACCATTAGCTACCTCACCATTACCGGTGTTGTCATTGCCAATACCACCATTGCTGGTGTCACCATTGCATGTGCCACCATTATGGTGGTCTTTGCGCATGAGCCTCAGGTTTCCCCCTCCTCCATTCTTGGGGTGTCTACCATGTAGACATCATAGGTGTAGGTTGCGGCCTACTTGGTGGTGTGGTTGATGGATGGTGGGGTGGTATCTAAAGTTTCACCGATGTCTTCGTCCATGTCAGTTGCTTTCTTGTAGGCGCTGGCTAGAACGTTGGTTAACTCCTCGATGGTAGCGGCTAGGTGGGTGGTAGGTGGGTTGGAAATTCTTGCTTCTCCTGGTGTCGGTGTCAAAACCGGCGGATCTCGGGTAGGGGGTCCCGAACTGTGCATCTAGGCCGGATGGTAATAGGAGGCAAGGGACACGAAGTTTTACCCATGTTCGGGCCCTCTCGATGGAGGTAAAACCCTACGTCCTGCTTGATTAATATTGATGATATGGGTAGTACAAGAGTAGATCTACCACGAGATCGGAGAGGCTAAACCCTAGAAGCTACCCTATGGTATAATTGTTGTTGTGTATGTTGTCCTACGGACTAAAACCCTCTGGTTTATATAGACAGCGGAGAGGGTTAGGGTTACACAAAGTCGGTTACAATGGTAGGAGATCTGCATATCCGTATCGCCGAGCTTGCCTTCCACGCCAAGGAAAGTCCCTTCCGGACACGGGACGAAGTCTTCAATCTTGTATCTTCATAGTCCAGGAGTCCGACGGAAGGTATAGTCCGGCCATCCGGACACCCCCTAATCCAGGACTCCCTCAGTAGCCCCCGAACCAGGCTTCAATGACGATGAGTCCGACGCGCAGATTGTCTTCGGCATTGCAAGGCGGGTTCTCCCTCCAAATTCCGTGTACCTGTTGAATAAAGTCCGGTTTCTTGTAGATGTTGCGCTCCTTGGCTTCTACACCCAATAATGGCCGCTTCCCATGTGTCAAACGAATATGAAAAGTCTTAGTGTTTTTACATTCACACCCCTAGCCGCGTAAATAAGCTGACCTATTTAAGGGGACAAGGATTTAGATCCAAACCACATTTTCCCCCCTTCGCGAGTGTTCATCAGAGTGCATCCGACAAAGGTCCATTCCACCATTGCCAGCCATCGCAACTCCTCCTCTCGCCCTTCCAGCCCTCAGCCTGGATATTGGGAGAGATGCTCCATCCCGCATAGTGAGCTAGTGACGCTCCAGACCAAGGGATTTCTCCCCCCGGCCTATATGGTCCCGGTTCGAGCCGGTCTTGCCATCTATAATGGCGGAGAGCAAGCGGAGAGTGCCCCTAATCCCTCTGAAGGAGAGCGGGTGTGCCTCGTCTCTTATTTAATAAGGGGGCTCGGATTTCCAATCCATCCATTTCTCCGGGGGCTCCTGGAGTTCTATGGCCTCCAGCTACACAATCTCAAGCCTACCTCCGTATTGCATATCACGGGCTTCGTAGCCCTCTGCGAGCTGTTTTTGGGTATCGAGGCTCATTTCGGGCTATGGAAAAGGTTATTCTGCCTTGTGCCCCGCTCTAAGGAGGGGTCAATGTATCAAGTGGTCAGAGCCGAAGTGTGGCGCATTGCCGGGACCGGATATCTGTCCGGAACCCCAAAGAAGGCGTCCGAAGACTGGCCCTCAGAATGGTTTTATATAGAAAATGTCCCGCTGCCAGATCCTGTCCGGATCGGCCTCCCTGAATTCGACAGTGCTCCCTTAAAGAAGCGCCTAAGCTGGCGCCCATGGAGCCTTCAGAGGGAAAGTGACAGGGACATCATTTACCTGATGGGCCGAATAAGATTGTTAGCCCATTCCGGACTAACCATGATCGGGGTTATGGCCGAATGCATTATGTGGGGGGTCAGCCGCTTCAGTATAGAAGCCACCCCATGTGGGACTTCAACGGGGAGGACGACGCCACCCGCTACGGCCGTAAGGGGCCGGATTCAGCTGCCGCTCTACTAAGGATCTTGTCCACTTTGTATAAGGGAGAAGAGGAGGAATTTCTCCGCGTCAACCCACGGGGTGGATTCTCTATGCATAATCCCCCAAGCTGGGTAAGCGGTCGTATTTACTTGCCCATCCGTTTTGTATTCCCAGTGTTAAATATTCAGTCTGACGACTTCAACGCAGGAACTACGCCGGGCTGTTAAGGAAATAAGCAGCCCTCCTCCACAACCCGAGGACCCAGGACGGTCCCTTGACCCGGCCTCTCAAGAGGATCCGGACATATCTGTGGAGCTGATTGATGGATGTTCCATCAATTGAGCAAGGACAACGCCTTGGTGGCCATTACGGCCGATTACCTAGGGCTAATCCCGGCCCCCCAGGTAACTGAGATCGAAGTCCTAGTACCCCGAATAGGTGTCCGCCCTCTCGTGTTTTCAGTTTCTTGATTACAACCGAACTTTGCAGGGGAGGTTTTTAAGGTGGAAGGCCGAACCTGCGGTGACAAGCCAACGAGGGGCCGTAGGGCCCCGTGGGCAGAAAAGAAGTGCAGTCCGGACCGATGCGTCAGCGCAAAGGTATGGCGCGCCCCCTTATCCCAGGTGTTATACCTTCGAGGCACATTGACACTCGTGCTCTCTTCAGGACAAAGAGACCTTGCCGGACTATATCCGGAGAGGCTGCCAATCGCGCCTCCACCAGCCAGGCTCCAAAGCCTGGTCCGGAGGCGAAGACGAACGCAAGGCGCGCGCCAGACGCTCCTCCGACGAAGGATGTGGACGGGTTGTCTACCACCAACTCTGAGGTGGAGAGTGCCATGAACCACAGGCGTCGCCGGACAATTCTTCGCGACGCTTGTTTCTCCCAAGGGGCGTTAGATGCCTTCAACTCGGGAGATGCGTACCTCCGTGCCGCTCAAAATGGTCTAGCCAGAGCCACGGAGCAATATGTAAAAGACATACGGGTAAGAAAATTTTGGTAATTATATATATATACCAGTAGCCCCGAGACTTGAAACAGTTAGAATAACTGATTTAAGGATCATTTGTTATGCAGGTTCTTATAGAAAAGAATTCCCTACTGTCCAAGGAGCTGGAAGAGTGCAAAGCCCAACTTGAGGCTGCAGTAGCCGCGGCAGGGGAGCCCAAGGAGATCCCGTCTGGTAATATACACCTCGAAAGATAAGTATTTTGCGAAGCATGGCATGGGTGCGAATCTGAGAAATGAAATTGCAGATGGCGCCGGATTGAATCCGGAAAGGCAACACCTCCTACGCCAGCTAAAGGCTGGTGAGAAGGTGCTGACAAAGGTGAGGCGGGAGAAGAACGATCTCCAAGATGCCAACACCAAGCTGGGCATCGAGCTGAAAGATGTTCGTGCCCAGCTGTCAGACTCCGTGAAGGAGAATCAATGGCTTCGGCACGGCATATTTAGTAAGTGCTTGAACGAACCTTTGAAAGAAAGTTCGGCGGGGAAGTCGACTAACAGAGCAATGTCTGTAGGTGTGCTAACAGGTCGTCGTGCAGAGGAGATGCCCGGTTCTACGAGTGACCTTCTTCCCGAGCTCTCGCAACTACTCGATCTAGTTTGGCAGGCAATGCAAGGTGTCACCCAGGCCCTGTGGCCATCCATCTCCATGCCCGAAGGTCTTGGAGAGCTCGCGGAGAAGCTAAAGGGAGCACGGCGGCGCTTCCGATTGTGGAAGATATCGGCCTGCCGTCAAGGCGCTAGGGAGGCCTGGGCCATGGTGAAGACGTGGTACGCAAAGGCTGACCCCAACCACATGGCTGAGGTCGGTCCTGTAGGGCCCGATGGGAAGGAGATCCTTGTAAGCTTAGTATACGGCCAAGTAGAGTTGGCCGCAAAGTATTCCAAGCAGGACTATAAATTAGACAGCCTGTTAGATGGTATTGAAGAGGAATACAATCAGTCAAAATGACTATGTAAATTAATTGACATTTATAATGCCTTCTAGCCGGATTGTAGATCATTTGTCATGGCCGACCTTTTTACTTCAGCCTCGGGACCTGACGGTCTGGAGTGTGTCTGAATTCCCATGCGGTTATATAGGAACCGGGAATGCATGGAGACCAGGCGTAGGGGTCATTAGTGCTTGAAGAGACAAGTGCCCGACTAGTTATGTTATATTACATGGTTAGTAAGAAACACCTTCCAGGGAGAATAGTTCCGTTAGGGGTTCCTTTCCCTGGGAGGCATGCCCTAAGGTGCATGTCCATGCTGCGAAAAGAAACGCAGGAAAAACATCTGGGGCGTATAGATAAAAAAAAGATCATATTTAGTTCACCGACCGAATATTCCCTTAAGAACGCTAGCTTTCGGCTTCACCCAGTCTGAGGTACACGTCCGGCTGACCCGGCAGTAACAATCGCAGAGGTGCTCCCTTTACCACCTAGGTGAACAATCGGGAACGTAGGGGTAAGCACAAGAGCCAGGCAACCCAGCTTGGCCAAAACTTAGGTCATATCGATGCATATAATGGTGAATAAAAGGTACATGTGGAAGTGTGACACATGTGTTGGGCATGAAGCCCGTATGAATAAGCTTCTATTTAAAGAAGCCCCCAGGTTTAATGAGCGCGGATAGCGCGTCACTTTATGAGCCTTTAAAGGCTATAAGAGAGAGAGAGAGAGAGAGAGAGAGAGAGAGAGAGAGAGAGAGAGAGAAGAGAAATGTAAGACAGAAAATATATAAAAATGGACAGAGGAAGGAGACGAACACAGAGTCCGGCGCTAGGCATAGAATCTTCGGAGACGGGCTGCATTCCATGGGTTTGGCTCGAGTCGGTTATCCGATGCATCCCGCAGGCGGTACGCTCCACCAGTCAGGACTTGGTCAATTATGAAGGGACCTTCCCACTTGGGCTTGAGTTTGTCCTTTTTCTTGTCCGGTAGTCGTAGAACTAATTCGCCAACGTTGTAATTTTTGGCCCGTACTTCTCTGCTTTGGTATCTTCGAGCCTGCTGTTGATAGAATGCGGAACGGGCTTTTGCCACGTCACGCTCCTCCTCCAATGCGCCCAAGCTGTCCTGCCGATCGAGCTCGGCTTCTCTTTCTTCGTACATGCACACTCGAGGTGAGTCATGAATTATGTCGCAAGGCAAAACTGCCTCTGCATCGTACACCATAAAGAATGGTGTGTATCCGGTGGTGCGATTCGGCGTGGTCCGCAGCCCCCAGAGTATGGAGTCGAGCTCCTCTACCCAGTGCGTGTTAGATTCCTTGAGGGACCGCATAATCTGGGTTTGATGCCGCTCATGATAAGACCATTTGCATGTTCGACCTGGCCGTTAGTTTGTGGGTGATAGACGGAAGCATAATCGAGCTTGATGCCCATGTTTTTGCACCAGAGTTTTACCTCGTCGGCCGTGAAGTTCGTGCCGTTATCACTGATGATGCTGTGGGGAACGCCGTAACGGTGTACGACCCCGGATATAAAGTCTATCACCGGTCCGGATTCGGCCGTCTTAACAGGCTTGGCTTCTATCCATTTAGTGAACTTATCCACCATGCCCAGTAAGTATTTTTGCTTGTGGGTTCCAGCTTTAAGGGGTCCAACCATGTCAAGCCCCCAGACCGCGAAGGGCCAAGTGATGGGGATAGTTTAGAGAGCAGTGGGTGGCATATGGCTTTGGTTTGCAAAGAGCTGGCAACCGGTGCATCGTTGGACTAAGTCCTGAGCGTCTGCCCGGGCCGTCGGCCAATAAAAGCCCGTACGGAAGGCCTTGCTTACAAGGGACCGAGCTGCAGCATGATGACCGCCGAGTCCGACATGAATTTTGGCCAGGAGGTTCCGCCCCTCCTCTTCGGAGATGCATCTTTGAAGGACTCCGGTAGTGCTTTTCTTATAAATGTCTCCCTCGTGGACTCTGTAGGATTTGGATCGCCGCACTATGCAGCGTGCTTCATTTTGGTCCTCGGGGAGTTCCTGCCTAGTAAGGTAGGCGAGGAATGGTTCTGTCCACGGGGCGATGACGGCCATCATTACGTGGGCTGAAGGTGTTATTTCATTGGCAGAGCCTCCGATTGTGTCAGTATATTCGGTGTCAGGCAGTGCGGTTGGGTCCGGGCTGTTATTGTTCGGCTCCCCTTCCCATACTACGGATGGCTTGAACAGCCTTTCCAAGAAGATGTTGTGGGGACTACATCGCGTTTTGCGCCGATGCATGCCAGGACATCTGCCGCCTGATTATTTTCCCGGGCTATATGGTGAAATTCAAGCCCCTCGAACCGAGCTGACATTTTTAGGACGGCGTTGCAGTAAGCTGCCATTTTTGGATCCTTGGCATCGAAGTCTCCATTTATTTGGGATATTGCGAGGTTCAAGTCCCCGCGCACCTCTAGGCGTTGAATGCCCATGGATACTGCCATCCGGAGACCATGTAAAAGTGCCTCATATTTGGCTGCATTGTTGGAGTCCGTGTACATAATCTGGAGTACGTATTGAACTGTGTCTCCTGTGGGGGACGTCAAAACGATGCCGGCCCCAAGTCCGGCCAACATCTTGGAGCCGCCGAAATGCATGATCCAATTTGAATATGTGCCGTACTCTTTAGGGAGTTCGGCCTCCGTCCATTCTGCGACGAAGTCGGCCAAGACTTGCGACTTGATGGCTCGCCGTGGCTTATAAGTTATGTCGAACGGGAGGAGCTCAATGGCCCATTTTGCAATCCGGCCCGTTGCGTCACGGTTGTTTATAATATCGTTAAGTGGTACTTCCGAGGCTACTGTTATTGAACACTCTTGAAAGTAGTGTCGTAGCTTCCGGGATGCCATGAATACCGCGTACGCAATCTTTTGATAATGCGGGTACCATGATTTTCAGGGAGTGAGGACAATGGACACATAATAGACCGGCTTTTGAAGGGGGGATTTGTGTCCGTCCGCTTCTCATTCGACGACGAGCACTGCGCTTACAACCTGATGTGTTGCTGCAATGTATAATAGCATTTGTTCGCCAATGTTTGGCGCGGCCAGGACTGGGTTTGTTGGCAGTATGGCTTTTATTTCGTCGAGTCCGGTCGTGGCTGCATCCATCCATTTGAAGTGTTCGGTGCGCCGAAGGAGGCGGTAAAGGGGTAGGGCCTTTTCTCCCAAGCGGGAGATAAAGCGGCTTAGAGCCACCACGCATCCGGTTAACTTTTGTATTTGTTTGAGGTCCTTTGGGATATCCAGTTGCGACAGAGCTCGGATCTTCGCTGGATTTGCTTCAATTCCTCTACCGGATACAATGAAGGCCAAGAGCTTTCCGGCTGGAATGCCGAAAACGCATTTTTCCGGGTTGAGCTTGATGTCGTATGTTCGGAGGTTATCAAATGTGAGCATCAAGTCGTCTACTAGAGATTCAACATGTCTTGTTTTGAACCACATCATCTACATATGCCTCCACTGTTTTGCCGATCTGGCTTGCCAGACATGTCTGAATCATGCGCTGATATGTTGCGCCGGTGTTTTTGAGCACGAAGGGCATCGTGTTGAAGCAGAATGGGCCGTATGGTGTGATAAATGTCGTTGCGGCTTGGTCTGATTCTGCCATCTTGATTTGATGGTAGCCGGAATATGCTTCGAGGAAACACAATGAATCGTGTCCTGCGGTAGCGTCGATAATTTGATCGATGCAGGGGAGGGGGAAGGGATCCTTTGGGCAAGCCTTGTTAAGGTCGTTAAAATCAACACACAGGCGCCAGGATTTGTCCTTCTTTGGTACCATCACCAGGTTTGCTAGCCAGTCCGGATGTTTTATATCTCTGATGAATCCGGCCTCCAATAGCTTTGCTAGCTCCTCTCCCATGGCTTGTCTCTTAGGTTCGGAAAAACGCCGAAGAGCCTGTTTGACAGGTTTGAATCCTGTTTGGATATTTAGCTATGCTTGGCCAGCCTGCGTGGGATTCCTGGCATGTCTGAAGGGTGCCAGGCGAAAATGCCCCAGTTCTCTCGTAGGAACTCTCGCAGTGCGGCGTCTACATCAGGGTTTAACTGTGCTCCGATGGAAGCTGTTTTATTGGGGTCCGTTGGATGGACTTGGAATTTGACTATTTTGTCCGCCGGTTTAAAGGAGGTGAACTTGGATCTTTTGTCGAGTACCACATCGTCCCTATTCACCGTAGAGCGCAGCGCAGTCAGTTCCTCAGCCGCTAGGGCTTCGGATAGTGCCTCGAGGGCCAATGCGGCTGTCTTGTTTTTGGCGCGGAGTGCTATGTCCGGATCACTAGCGAGAGTGATGATCCCATTAGGCCCGGGCATCTTGAGCTTCAAGTACCCGTAATGGGGTATTGCTTGGAAGATTGTAAATGCTTCCCGCCCTAGCAAAGCGTGATAACCGATGCAGAACGGAGCCACATGGAACGTGACCTCTTCGGACCTGTAATTATCCGGCGTGCCGAACACCACATCTAGTGTGATTTTTCCTGTACAGCGTGCTTCCCGACTGGGGATTATTCCTCTAAAGGTTGTGCTGCTTCGCTCAATGCGGTTCCAGTCTATTTCCATTTTTTGAAGGGTTTCCTCATAAATGAGGTTCAATCCGCTGCCACCGTCCATGAGTACCTTGGTAAGACGAAAGCCGTCCACTATTGGACTGAGGACCAATGCGGCTGGTGCTTGGGCTGTTTGGAATTTAGGTTCATCACTGGCGTTAAAGGTAATAGCCGTGTCACTCCACGGGTTTATTGTTGCTACTTGGTAGACTTCGGCAAGGCTGCGGAGTGTCCTTTTTTGCATATTATTTGATGCGGAAGTCTCGAAGACTGTTAATACCGTATTGGTGTCTCTGGGATGTCTTTCTGTGGCCTCTGGAATTAGGAGATTTTCGCCAATTTTGGCCACCTGCCGGAGTATCCAACATGCTCTGAGGCTGTGAGTTGGTGTGGCGTCCTCTGCACTATGAATTTTACAGGGTCCATTGAGCCATCCTTCTAGTACGGTTCCATGCCCTGTAGAGGGTTTTTGCTTTTTAGTGCTTGACCCAGGTGTTTGGTGATGATGCACCCTTTTATTTCAGACTGGGTTTGTATTCAGGGCCGGATTGTCCCAAAATTTGATTTCGGTTTTCCAGGCGCTTTCCATCGCACAATACTTTCGTACAATGGATGCCAAGTCAGGGAAGTGTGTAATATCACGACGACTTATGGCGTTGAGTATTCCCTTGTCCGTGCAATTATTGCAGAAGATTGAGATTGCGTCTTCCTCGCGGCAGTCCCTTAGCCTGTTCTTAACCAGGAAGAATCTGGCCCAGTAATGATGTACTGTTTCATCGGGCTCTTGCCTGATTTTGGATAGATCGCTTATGTTGGGGTGGGTGGGTGGAATTAAATCCAAAGCCTCACCCCATCTGAGGCTCAGAGGCCGAGGAATTTTTGAACTCGAAAATTTGGATTCCTGGATGTTGTCCAATGAATCCAGCCCGTCGCCTGACTCCAAGTTCACGTCTTGAGTGATATCCTCCCCTCCGCGGGTATCCGGCTTGGAGGGATCGGGAATCCGGACGTAGCAAGTCCTTAAGATAGATGAAGGGTCGCCGCACTGTCCCTCTACCACGGCAACGTGATGGGTGACTTGGGGAGAGTTAATCTCTCTCAGATCGGGTTTAGGCCCAATCTGGTCATAATCCGTAGCGACTCCCAGGGAGGCGAAGCGATCCAAGAGCTCGTTTATGGAGGAGAGCTCCATTGGATCTAACTGCTCGGCGAGTTCCGAGCTGACATGAAGATTGTTTTCGATGGCTCGAGAGGTCATCATCGGCGCAGAAGCCGAACAGGCGGTCATTAGAAAACCACCTAGCCGGAGGGTTTGGCCGACAGCCAAAGCTCCCTTAGCAACGGTGCCGTCTTTAAAGATGGGGCGAGGCATCCTTCCTGATGGCGACGACATAGAGGAACTCTCAATGAAAGCACCAATGTCGGTGTCAAAACCGGCGGATATCGGGTAGGGAGTCCCGAACTGTGCGTCTAGGCCGGATGGTAACAGGAGGCAAGGGACATGAAGTTTTACCCAGGTTCGGGCCCTCTCGATGGAGGTAAAACCCTACGTCCTGCTTGACTAATATTGATGATATGGGTAGTACAAGAGTAGATCTACCACGAGATCGGAGAGGCTAAACCCTAGAAGCTAGCCTATGGTATGATTGTTGTTGTGTATGTTGTCCTACAGACTAAAACCCTCCAGTTTATATAGACACCAGAGAGGGTTAGGGTTACACAAAGTCGGTTACAATGGTAGGAGATCTGCATATCCGTATCGCCAAGCTTGCCTTCCACGCCAAGGAAAGTCCCTTCCGGACACGGGACGAAGTCTTCAATCTTGTATCTTCATAGTCCAGTAGTCCAGCTGAAGGTATAGTCCGGCCATCCGGACACCCCCTAATCCAGGACTCCCTCACCTGGTTTCTCCTAGATCTGATTGTACACTGAGTTCTGATCGTCTGAGATTGCGAGATTCTAAAGTCGATATAACATCTCATTTAGCAGGGTTTTCTCGATCCATGGCTGATTGAAGGTTGAGTCCAATTGGAATTTATCCGAGATCCGATCTAACATGGTTTGAGGGCCTTCATCGATCTAGCTAGATGCCTAATCTATGACGGTAGTGCTCGATTCCAGAATCAAGGTCGGATCCGAGGCATAGCTCATGTTGTGGTCCTGAGGCGGGATTTATTCCGAGATATGGACAGTCGTCGATGCAGTCTTCTATCTGGTCTGACACCTAGCTCAAAAACCACATGTTCACCATGGGAGTCCGCGGCATTTTCCAGGTTCCCGAATCTAACGATCTTTCCTATGGTAAAATTTTCAATCTGGCCGAGGTGGCTAGTTGATTCCGCATAAAGAATAATGTCGTCGAAGACAAAAAAGTTGTTCTGGCAGAAAGGTCATGCTGCAGCTGATGTGATAGTCTATCTGGAGGCACACCATCGAGCCGCTTTGACTACATCGAGGGACCTGCATGGGTCACCAATGATGGAATTTAAATCTAGTAGATCTAGGGTAGAGGGTCCCAAGATGGTAGCCTTCGCACAATGGTAACAAAGACAAGATTTTACCCAGGTTCAGGCTTTCTCGAAGAGATAACACTCAGCAGCCTCTTTAATTGTATGGATTGAGGGGGTACAGAGTACATGTTGATCTACCATGATATTGTGTGTGTATGTCTTGGCCTCTATGATCCGGGTGTAGAGATGCTGGAAAATAATCCCAAATGAAAGATTGTTTAAGCTGGGTGACGAGATTGTGCAAATTAAGATACCTATAGAGGTTCGTCCCCCCCCCCCAAAGATAACATGAGGATTATTGATGTTGTTATAGATGATGCTAATGACTAGGATGGGAATGATGGACGTAATGCTTCCAAGGATGGTGAAATGGAAAAGAGAGCAGGGGAAGTGTTGGAGTTAGTAGGAACAATGGCACTAGAATGCTTCTAACGACGGTAGTTATGGCTCTGGTTAAACATGGATGGGTTCACAAAGGTCTGGATCACCCGAGAGGACGAGTGTTCGAGAGATTGGAACACCAATGTCTAAGCAAGAGGTGTGCTTAATTTAGAAACTTAATCTAAAGATAGGGATGGTGGTGAACAAGGTGAATATGACTGCTCTTTTATGCCAGCCGAGAATCCTAGGAGAGAGGTGACTACGTTTTTGCTGACAGAGTTAGACCAAGTAGAGAACTATAATGAATAGGAAGTGAAATTCAGTTGCAAGGTGCCATTTGAGGGGGGGGGGGGTAAAGAAGACACTGAAGAGTATACTCCTAATAGATTATAGAAGCAAGACTTTGAAGCTACTTCGCCTCATGATATCATGCCATTCTTTGATAAGCTTGGGTTGGGTGGGGGAAAAGTTCAGGAGCAAGATTCTTCAAAAAAGAGGGAAGAAACAGAAATCATGTGGTCCATTTTAACTAGCTAGGAAAAGCTCTAGGGTCACTGATCATCAATCAGTGATGGAGAAGGCCAATATGCTCAAGATGATGAAGAACTTAGGTCCCTAGGAAAGTTAAAGGTATTATTAGTGCTTGTGAATATGACACATAATGTTGGTGTTGTCGATTTATCTGATAATAATAGTGTTTTGAGTAGGAAAGATAAATCTGAGCAAACTGTTTCTTCAGACCAGTTCTTGGTTGGGTCTTGTAAAATAGATGGTGGTGAGGTTTTTTGGACTCAGGTTCATATCAGTAGACATGTCAAGCAACTTGATAAACAATGTTCCAGATGAAGTACATCTTTTGGAATGTTAGAGGTTTGACTACTTCTAGTAGGAAAAGATGCATTGAGGATATGATTATTCCTCTCAATCCTACCTATGTAGGCTTCCAACGAACTAAGAAATATATGTTTCTACTTCTTTTTGAATATTTCCCTATGTAATAGGATATTCTCTTGAGAACACTTACATGCAATAGACTATGCTAGTGCAAACCTTGTGCTTTCGGTGACTTACTTAAATATATCTCTAATGCATTTGCGAACCATTTCATAAATTATTTAACACTCACTTTAGTATTTCTTTTCTACATAATAAAATTTATTTTCATGATTCTTCGTGAGGTGTCCTGAACTTTACCGAATGACCTCATAAAATATTTTATGCGCACGCTATTTTGTGTGAAATTTATTTGCAGGATCATTCAAAACCGGTGTACTGCACTAAGAGGTAAGAAATGCAAGATGGCATACCTGTCGGACCTTGAAAGAAAGACTGAGCTACTGCAGCAGGAGACTAACTCACTACCTGCACAACTACAGTCGATGAAGGTTTGTAATTCTGCAAACTTATTACATGATCATGAGCAGATGTTTTAGTAGTTTTGCTATTTCTACATTTTATAATTATTTAAGTGAGAACAATTTTATTAGACTTTGAAGTGCCCGTGTAACAGATAAGTTCTCATCCGAAACCCTGATACTCCGAAAGATTTGTCCCGTTTGTACACGAAGTGCGTCCAGTTTTTGTCGTGACCCTCTCTACTCTTTCGCACATGCTATGCGGGTGAAATGATGATACCATGCCAAGTTTCAACATTTTTAGAGTTCATTTTGTAGTGATTTTCAATTTCACGGTCATTTAGCTCTCTAAACAATTAGGTAAATGACCGAAAAAACAACAAATGATGTCAGAACATGTTGGAAATTGATGATGTCGCTTTGAATGCTGCATACTGAACACAAAAGAAGTCCGGAGTTCAAATAAGTTTAAAAAACATTAAAGTGCCCGTGTAACAGATGAGTTCTCGTCTGAAACCCTGATACTCCGAAAGAGTTTGTCCAGTTTATACACGAAGTGCGTCCAGTTTTTGCCGTGACCCTCTCTACTCTTTCGCACATGCTACGCGGGTGAAATGATGATACCATGCCAAGTTTCAACATTTTCAAAATTCATTTTGTAGTGATTTTCAATTTCACGGTCATTTAGCTCTCTAAACAATTAGGTACATGACCGAAAAACAACAAATGATGTCAGAACATGTTGAAAATTGATGACGTCGCTTTGAATGCTGCATACTGAACACAAAAGAAGTCCAGAGTTCAAATAAGTTTAAAAAACATTGAAGTGCTCGTGTAACCGATGAGTTCTCATCCGAAACCCTGATACTTCGAAAGAGTTTGTCCAGTTTGTACACGAAGTGCGTCCAGTTTTTGCCGTGACCCTCTCTACTCTTTTGCACATGTTATGCGGGTGAAATGATGATACCATGCCAAGTTTCAACATTTTCAGAGTTCATTTTGTAGTGATTTTCAATTTCACGGTCATTTAGCTCTCTAAACAATTAGGTAGATGACCGAAAAACAACAAATGATGTCAGAACATGTTGGAAATTGATGACGTTGCTTTGAATGCTGCATACTGAACACAAAAGAAGTTCGGAGTTCAAATAAGTTTAAAAAACATTAAAGTGCCCGTGTAACATATGAGTTCTCATCCGAAACCCTGATACTCCGAAAGAGTTTGTCCAGTTTATACACGAAGTGCGTCCAGTTTTTGCCGTGACCCTCTATACTCTTTCGCACATGCTATGCGGGTGAAATGATGATACCATGCCAAGTTTCAACATTTTCAGAATTCATTTTGTAGTGATTTTCAATTTCACGGTCATTTGGCTCTCTAAACAATTAGGTAAATGACCGAAAAACAACAAATGATGTCAGAACATGTTGGAAATTGATGACGTCGCTTTGAATGTTGCATACTGAACACAAAAGAAGTCTGGAGTTCAAATAAGTTATTAAAAATAAAAAAGAGGTGCAATGCTGGTTAATTTGCTTCAAGCCTTTCGGCTCAGTGCAATCTATGCTATTCCTAAAGGCTTGAAGCTAATCAACGTGCAGGTGAACATTGCGCCTCTTTGTCGTTGTCTCTGCACTCACGGCTTATAAACCGTTCATACTGCCTCTCTCTTGGCGAGGTGGGACTAAAAATAAGCTTACTAAGAAACTCTAGTACCAGTTCATGCCATGAACCGGTACCAAAGGTCTTCGTGGGGGCCCCAGCCTGACCACAGCCGCACTGGCCTCATTAGTACCGGTTCATGGCATGAACTGGTACTAAAGGTTGCCCACGAACCGGTACTAATGATACCCGCCCGCCTAGCCGTTGGAACCGGCACTAATGGTCACATTAGTGCCGGCTCAAATTCAAACCGGCACTAATGTGCTTCACATTTGACCCTTTTTCTACTAGTGATCCAATCACATTGCATGCACATAACACAAATGCAAGTTCCGATAATTGTTGTGTTATCTCTAATCTGATTAATTTCCTCAGCATTTAGTGCTTACAACCCTTGTCAATCAGTTTTGAGAGGTATAGATTAATTATCTTTGAAACGCCAATATGTGCACTGGCACATGCTAGCTATTTTGAACCTCCCGGATTTATTAGTACTAAATCAATTATGACAATTCTAGGTTAGAATTTTCTGTTTTTGTAAGCTTAGAATGTGTTATGCTCATTAATGAAGTCATGTTCTGATGTGTATTTTTCATTTTGCTTCTAAACTTCACATTGTGAGTCAATTCAGAAGTCTATTTATTATTCCCTCCGTCCCAAAATAAGTGACTCATGATTGTACTAACTTCGTATTAAAGTTAGTATAAAGTTGAGTCACTAATTTTGGGACGGAGGGAGTACTTGTTTGTAATATATCTCTTCCATTTGGTACAAAAATTATTTTTTAATTTTAAAACTTGTGGGAATTTTATCGGCTTATTTTGATACCTTTGATTTCCCACAATCATTTTAGCGTAACTTTTAGATGTGGTAATTAGCTTTCCGATTCCGTGCCCTAGCTAGGCCCCCTAGTTATTTACTCCACATTGACATGTAATCCTATTTCTGTGGACCATACATATGAAATTGTTCTTTTTTACCGAGTCCAGTGACTAAGTTGGGTATATATTCTTGTTTGTATATACAAATCTAAATGAAAAACTAGTTGTTGAAGTCCAACGCCCCACCCTGCTCCAGCAATCTCTACAATCACACGTGGGGTGATTATTTCACCACACATCTACAAGGTGACTTCAAATAAAAATTACAAGCAGGGAACCATATGGGAAATATAATAATATTTATGTTGTGCATTGGTGGAATTATCCACCTTTTTGTGTTGTGTGGATATTCCGAAGAAATATTGTTGGATGTGGTGTACTATGTTCTCATACATACTTGGACGGAGGTTCGGATACATATAGTTCATGCCTATATATATAATACTTCGTGCTAGAATAGTGCCAAGCTTATTCTCTTATTAGATATATTTTTCTTTAAAAGCATCTAGTTACTGTGTATCACACATATTTATAACTGACAGGTCCTAGCTTATATCCTTATATTACATGATGAAGACATGTTTCTACATGTACAGTACCTTCTCCATTGGTACACGACATGTCTAGGGCACCGTGCTCTCTGCTTTGATCTTGTGAAGTATGCTAGTTCAAGGGATATATGATCATGGTGAATAAGCTCCTCTTAGTGTTTTTCTTAACAAAAGACATTATTGTTTCTTTCCCGAGAAAGAAATAAACTAGTATATTTTTTACAAAGTCAATACACCTATCTACAAGATTATCTACAAATGCAAATTCAGCATCCATGTCAGGGTGCGGCGGGAGCATCGAATATATTTGCCCTTAGGTCGCAGCTCAGATCGCAATTAACTTGTTTTTGCTCCACTTTGCCATATAGTCGCTCTTGTTCTCTAGCTTTTAGGCCCGTGTGAAGTAGGATGCTAGTGTGAAGTAGGACGCTTTCACTACATCTGGGAGACTTCCCAGCTAGCTAGGGAGGAATATTGGCATTGTTAACATATTTACCAATTTTCTAACAAAAGTTTTAAGTTACATCAATCGCTATCTAGGTATTTATTTCTCTTTCAGTGACTTGCTTAAATATATCTCTAATGCATTTGCCAACCATTTCATAAATAATGTAACACTCACTTTTGTATTTCTCTTCTACATAATAAACGGTATATTCATCAGTCTTTATGAGGTGTCCTGAACCTTACCGAATGATCTCATAAAATAATTTACGTGTGCTACATGTTTTGTGAAATTTATTTGCATGATCATTCGAAATCGGAGTACTGCACTAAGAGTTAAGGAGCGCAAGATGGCGTACCTGTCGGACATTGAAAGCAAGGCTGAGCTACTGCAGCAGGAGATTAACTCACTACCTACACAAGTGCAGTCGATGAATGTTTGTAATTCTGCTACTTACTACATGATCATGAGGAGATGTTTTAGCTGTTTTGCTATTTCTCTATTTTATAGTTATGTAACTGAGAACCATTTTAGTAGACTTCAGGATTCATGAAAGTGCAAAATTAGATTAAAAGAATCTTGATCTCATGGCTATATCATCCACATATAATTTGCTAAGAAAGGTTTCTTAGACAAGAAGGAATAAAAGCTGAACTTCAAATTAATGAAGCCGTCAACCGGAGCTAGGATACTTAGTGCTGATACAAAGGTGAAAGCGTGACGAAAAACTACTTTATGTTAAGAATTTACATAATAATCTTCTTATTATTTCTTTTGAATATATGTTTGTAGAGTATAGATCATGGGCTTGCAACTGAAAACAAATATGATGACGCTCAAGGTGCAGGGATTGGAGCAACAATACAAGCTGACGAATGGTATTCTTTTTCTCTTTCCTTGCATCGCAAGTAACTTATCTTATGTTCTTGTGGCGGCTCGCAAAGGAAAATAGTGATCACCATTGTGCAATACAAGACAACACAGAACTTATTTCTGCACAAAGTGATTGGGGACGGATGATGACAAACATATTTTTTATTGTGAACTTATACCATATGTTTATCGTTCTTGCCTTCTTGGTTGTACCATTTTTGGACGTTGGGATCAATATGCTATACTTAGTATATCTTGCTTTTTACTATCAACTTTTCTCATGAAACATGTGTAAATATCGCTAATTTTGCCTCACTAGAAACCTTAATTAAAGAAACATAATATACATGGGATAGGAACTGAAAACATATCGCATGCACATAACACAAATGCAAGTTACGAGAATTTTTGTGTTATCACTAATCTGATTAGTTTCCTCAGCATTCTGTTCATGCGACCTTTGTCAATCAATTCCGATAGGTAGATTAATTATTTTCAAAAAGCCAATATGTGCTTTCACATGCTAGCTATTTTGCAAAATACACATGTATACTTCATATTCTAGTACATGCTTACACGTGTGTGTGAGCATGTTTTTTTGGAGAAAAGGCGAAAACGCCCAACTTTAAATTGATAAAGTCCTTGTGAGGAGTGAGCGGACACAGGTCATTGATCTCATGTTGCTCCAAATCTAATATAAATTAATATGTAATAGTCTACCCAATCTAATACAAAGACACACAAGTCTCATGCATGTTCTGGTAAAAATAAATTAATAAAGCCCCAAACGGCCAAAGATACATAGATGTTGAATTACAACACGACACACCAAATTTTTATTTAGGTACAAATTGTGTCTTTAGCGAATCGGTTAGATATATCTTCAGTGCATTAGCTAACCAGTTCATAAATTATTTGCTAACGACTTACGACTCACTTTACTATTTCTCTTTACATAATAAATGTTATTTTCCTCAATCTTCAGGAGGTATTCTGAAACTTTTTTAAGGACTTCAACATTTTATTTGTGCTTGCTTGGATGTTAGAAAGTTTTCTATATTACGACCATTGAAATAAAAAAAACATACTTTGGCTTTGTCCTGTAAATTTATATGTTTCGTGAAAAATTGAGCTTGTGTGTTTATGTGTCCTAATGATCAGAAAGATTTGCAATTTTTATGAATTCATAATTTGCTTCTTGTTTTATTAGCAGTAGATCAATTATGTCAGTTCTAGGTTACCATTTTCAGTTTTTGTACACTCAGAATGTGTTATGTGCATGAAGTCATGTTTTGATGTGTATTTTGCATTTTTCTTCTAAAATTTGCATTGTGAATCAATTTAGAAATCTATTTATTATTTATGTGCAACATATCGCTTCCATTTGGTAAGAATGTTTTTGTATCCGCTTATTTTCATAACTTCATTGTCCACCATCATTTTAGAATGAATTTTGGACATGGTAATTAACTTTCTGATTTCAAACCCTAGCCAGGCCCCCTATTTATTTTCTCCACATTAACATGTAATTTTGTTTCTGTGGATCATATATAGGAAATTAATCTTTTGACCTAGTCCATTCACTACGTTGGGTATATATGTTCATATTTTTGTATATAGGTCTGAATGAAAAACTGCTTGCTAAAGTCCAACGCCTGACACAACTCCAACAATCTCAACAACCACAAGGGGGGCACTGATTATTTCACCAGACATATTCATGGTGATTTCAAATGAAAAGTACAAGTAAGAAACCATATGGGATGTAGAAATATATTTTCATTATAACATTGGTGGAACTATACACCTTTTTTGTGGTTGTGTGGATATGCCGAAGGAATATTGTTGGATGTGGTGCATTATGTTCTCATATATACTTTGATGGAGGTTGCGCTACACATAGTTCATGCCTATATCTATATATAATACTTCGTGCTCGAATAATGTCAAGCTAATTCTCTTATTATATTGCATTTTTCTTTAAAAGCTTCTACTTAATGTATATCACACATATTCATCAGTCACATGTCCCTAGCTTATATCCTTATATACATGATGAACACATGTTTCTGGATGGTCAGTACCTTCTCCATTGGCACCGTGCTCTCTGCTTCGATCTTGTGAAGTATGTAGGTCCAAGAGATATATGCAGATGAAGACAGGAAGAAGATCATGGTGAATAGTCTCCTCGTAGAGTTTTTGTTGACGGAAAATATTGTTGTTTCTTTTCCGGGAAAGAAGTGAACCAGCAGGACTTTTACAAGGTCAATACAACTATCCCTTAGTAAATCCAAGTGGAGATGCAATGGCTAGTCAACAGGGTATGCCACTCTCTTGGATTGGGTTCGTTCAGATAGTCCAACTGCCTGAGCCTCCCTTGCTTTTTCGCTAGATCAATTCTGTTATTATGTATTCTTGATTGCTTTTTTCTCTTCAAATAATTTATTTCTTTGAAAATTATAAAAATATGTTGTGGGAAAAGATTCCTACAGTTTTGAGCCAAAAAATCTACAAGTGCGTGATGTATGCCTTACGGGGTAACCCATCATTTTTCACTGACACTTGTCTGCTTCACCCCATCCATTCCTATGTTGTCGTTCTCCTTCCTCCAACGCTCTCGCCTTGTCATCCTCTTTACCCCCTCTTATCTATCTTCCTCATCATGTTTCTAGCTGCCCCCAGCTCTAGTCCCTAAATCTGCCCCCACCACTGACACGCCCGCTACTAATGCCATGTTAGCAGTGGGGGAACCTCTGAGGGCCTTGCCCGCCACTGCTAGGCTTTAGGCGCCCGCTACTGTTAGGCTTTCCTGCAGTATTGCTACCTCTGTTTTAGGATATAGTGTCAAGAGCACCGCCACCCTTATTAGACATCCATCTATGTCGTCAACCATTAGCTAGAGCCCTTGATGCCTCTGTTCCTTCCCACGTCTTCTTCCCCCTTCTTTTCTTCATCTTCAAACTTCCTCTTTTTTCACCCACCCACATTCTTTCTCACCATGCCTTAATATTTCCTCTCATGCCCGGATGGACGGCAGTCTATCTTTTCGATCTCGAAGATTGCAAACCGATGGCTCGGAATTTACATAAATTGATGTTTCATACAATCTTCTTATTATTTCTTTAAATTATCTGTTTGTATAGTTGATGGTCTTACAACCTAAAACAAGACGATGAAGCTCAAGCTGCATGGATTAGAGCAGCGATGTCTACTACACAACTTTATTCTTGTATACTCGTGTTGGTGGGCCTTCAATCGCAGAGTTTTGTAGGACAGTAACAAATTTCTCTCAAGTGGATGACCTAAGGTTTATCAATCCGTGGGAGGCATACGATAAAGATGGTCTCTCTCAAACAACTCTGCAATCAAATACAAGAAATCTCTTGTGTTCCCAACACACCCAATACAATGGTAAATTGTATATATGCACTAGTTCGGCAAAGAGATGGTGATACAAATGTAGTATGGATAGTAGATATAGGTTTTTGTAATCCGAAAATATCAAAACAGCAAGGTAGCAAGTGATAAAACAGAGCACAAACAGTATTGCAATGCTTAGAAACAAGGCCTAGGGTTCATACTTTCACTAGTGCAGTCCCTCTACAATGCTAACATAACCGAATCATATAACAATCCCTCAACAACGCGGCCAGCCTCTGGTGCAAGTACGGCGCAGACAGCCTCTACCCACTTTTGGCGGGGAATGTGGCTATTGACGAGCCGTGTACCTAACTGCAACGCCCTGTCGACAGCTGGCAAGTGTCGATGGATCCGCTCTTGCTGTGCGGCGCACCGTGTCTCTCGCTTTGCGTCGCTCCAATGGTCTCGCTGTGCGGCGAGCCGTGGCCTAGCGGCACGGATGCTCCTAGCTTGCTCTATGGCGCACCATCGATCATGTTGTGCGGCGAGCTATAGCTTCTCGGCGCTGACATGCCTATCTTGATCTGTAGCGCTGAAGCGCCATGCACCAAGGGTCTGTTCAACCCTGGCGATGACGCGCAGCATGACGTCCTCCATCGTGCTGCTGGGGATGCCCTCGGCCTCGATGGGCCGTGGTGCCTGCTCGTTTCCTCATCGAGGAGGTTGATGGCAGAAGCGGCGCTTCAGTGAGTTGGTATGCTTGGAAAATGTAAAGCGGCTATAGGTTGTCCTTTGTGCCTCGGAGTCTCACGCGCCGCCTAGGTTTATGCGCAATATCGCTGGGTGGCGGTGGGAAACTGATGAGGAACTGACGGGAAATAGTGGCGTATTCATAAAACAACATCAATTAATGAAAACTTAGCATAGAAGGAAGCGGGAGCTAGCACGACGCGTGCACGCACATTGCTCGCCCACGGGTGTGATTCACACCGAAGAATATCGTTCTGTACACAAAAGGCGTAGATGTTGTGCAGACTGAGCAAATCACATGGCAAACGATTAAACTAAGGAACATGTCGATGATGATCTCAAGAATGACAGACAATTATTTACCAGCAAGCATTTGCTCAGAACACACACAGCTTATTAGCACGAAATGTGTGTGTTATTATCGGTCTTCCCACACAATTAGCCGGTGCACCCTTGTCTGTTGCCAGCGTTCACCTCACCATGTCGGCCTCTACTCGGGTCCCTCGGCGCGCTCAGCTCGCTCCCTCTGCACGCTCTGCTCTTGCGTCCCTCCGTGTGCTCAGCTCTTGCGTCCCTCCACGCGTGGTTTGCCCGCGGTTGGGCCTACGCATGATCACGTTGGGGGCCCATATGCATGTGGTTGCGTCGCGCGCGTCACCACGATGTAGTTATGTGCGACACGATGGAGTTACGTGTTATCAAAACTGCCATTCGACGTGCCAATATTCTAGGCCGTCCGACCTCCGCATTTTTTCCGGCGGCCATTATAACCTTAGTCACTTCAACCTTTCGATGGCGCCCCACAACAGAAACAAGCACACCCACGACGACACATACAAGGAGGATATATAGCGGCACTCCAATGGAGTTCGGCGTGCAACAAGTGGAGACCCAGGTGAGGGAGAAGGACCACTCGGTGGTTTACACCAATAACCTGGCCGTGGTGGAGGTCTCCATCAACACCATGGAGCAGTTGCTTGCTCAGGGTGACAAGTACAAACTGGCCGACATTGACCTCATACCGACGGTCATGCTGGGTATGATCAGAAGGTTGTCGTCGAGTTGTGCATGCGGCATCACGTCCTCGTCTACCACTACTCCCTAGCAACAAGGCCTTGCGAGCGTTTCACCATGTTTGCTAACAGCCCCAACTACAAGTTTGCTATGGTGGACACCATCAATGATATAAAAGTGCTCAAGGTTTTGGGCTTGGCCTGCCAGAAGCTTGCCGAAATCCGTGCCCACTATAGGGTCTGGGGCAGCAAGAAGGAGAAGGACTCCCTTGTTAACTCGCCTCGGCCATCATCGAACCCTACTACGAAAACATGAAGGAGTATACCCAGAAAAATCCCGCATCATGGCACGGGGCCTGGATGCGGAGACTCGATGAAGCTCACAAGTTCGCGGCCTAGAGCGTGTACACATGTTACGAGATGCACATGCGGATAGTTGACATGAGGGAGTGCCTTCTTCCTGTAATCGACGAGGGATCGAGTCACCAGTAGAGCAGTCGCGGCAAGCGTCACAAGAAGAAGTAGATGATGATTAGATGATCGTTTATCCTAATTAATTATGCATGTAATTGTTTACTTTGGTGTGCACAAATGTCATGTGTGTACTAGTCACTTATATAATTGGATGTTTAATTTGGTTATGCAATCATGTCCTTATAAGTATATATGTTGTTGTTCTGTAGACAGAGCAAATCACATCGCACACAAACTAAACTAGGGAATCCGTCGGTGATGATATCATCAATCGCTGACAATTGTATACCGGCAAGCGTTTTCCCACAACACACATGGCTTATTAGCAGCAATCGTCTATGTTACTATCGGTCTTCGCACACATTTCTGATTATGGACCTGTTTGCAGCGGATCACACACATCTTGTTAAGTTGAACCATTTTTTATTGTTTTCGCTCATCGCAAATAGTTCACCCAACAAGATGTAAGCAAGGACAGAGGAAACCGTGCTTACATCCCACGAAAATGATTGAATTATTGACGTTAGATGCTCACACAAACCTCTTGATAATTTAGAACATGACATGTAATAGACCGGAATAGCTTGTGTAATTGACTTTATAAAAAAAACCTTGCCTCTAGCTGACAAAATCTTCTATATCCATCACTGAACTTTGCTCCACATGTGGTCTTTCAGGTGTTTAAAGGAACCATTTTTTGAGTTTCCAACATCAGAAGGCATCCCAAGATATTTTGCACTAAGCTGCTCATTATAAACTTGTAACACATTCTTCACAGTCATCCTTTTATTTTCCGAACGTCCCTTACTAAAAAAGATAGAAGAGTTATCTTTATTCACACGTTTCCAGAAGCACTTGCATAAGATTCCAACAAGTGGGAAACTTCCTTAGCCCCTCTCTATTTGCTTTAAAAAACAGCAGGCTGTAATCGGCGAATAATTAATAAGTGGTTGACCGGTGGTGCTAGCCACTTGAATACCCCTGAGCTTTGATGACTGAACACTAGCTTTTAAGAAGCACGAAAGGCCGCCGCTGCAAGAAAAAACAGATAAGGTGAAATAGGATCTCCCTGGTGAATTCCATGTGTAGGTTTAAACTCCTCCAACTTCTCTCCATTTAACAACACTGAGAATGATACAGAGTTGACCATTCCCATAATAAGGTCAACCCCACTTCGCAGCCCCCACAAAACCCAACTTCGGCATAATAGCCCTTAGATAGACCCACTCGTCTCTAATCATATGCTTTCATTATATCCAGCTTCAGAGCACAGTGTCAATGTTTCTAGGCTTTATTTCGCTTCATAAATGTAAGCATTCACGGCAATGGTGTTATCATTGATTTTAAACGACCTGGGACAAAGGCCGACTGCTTCGCTGGAATAATTTCGGGCAAAACCATCTTGATTTGCTATAACTTTGGATGCAACCTTATAAAACACATTGCAGAGACTTATGGAGCGAAACTGAGAGAGACAAAGTGGGGGTCCTTTACCTTAGGAATTAAAACCAAGACAATATTGTTGATCTCTTCCGTACTCTCAATCCCTGCTACAATTTTGAGAACCACACTAGCAACCTCTTTGCCACAAACCTGCCAATGTTTCTCAAAAAATTGCACCGAAAAGCCATCCAGTCCGAGCGCTTAGATTGGAGCCATTTGAAACAAAGCCATTTTAACTTCATCCACAGTATTGGGAGCTGTCAGAACTCAGAAGCTCGTTCATTTGAACTGTGACTTTCCGTGCTACCGCATCAATAACCACCTGCATATTCGAAGTGCTCTCTGATGTATAGAGTATTATAGAAGGAGCTGGTCATCTCTTTCATTATTACCAGAACATCCGTGACAGTAACTTCTGGTTTAGTCAGAAACTTTATTAAGTTTTTTCTTCGGCATCGGCTGGCTCGCATATAAAAATATTTAGTATTTTTGTCGCGGGCGCGGAGCCCTCCACCCTAGATCTTCGCCCCCACATCACTTCTTCTCTGTGATAAAGTCCCATTATCCTTTCTATGAGTTTTAGTTGCTGAACGTTAATCTGTCCCAATACAACAACACTCATTCAAGTTGGTTAAACTTGACTAACCTTAGATATGGCAACCTTAGACAAACTTAGTCTCAAACCAAACAGCCCCATATCACCTGGGTTCTCATGCTCATGCCCGCTGCCTCAGGGTGGACACCGTCCGGGCCGGTCCGGGCCTTGACCGAGCCGCCAGTTGGACCGGCCGCCGGCGGACCGAGCCGGACCGGACCGACCAGCTTCGCGGTCCTGTTTGCAGGGACCGGACCGGCGGCGACGAAGCCCGAGCCGGACCGAGAGGACCGAGAGGACCGGCCATGGAGAGCTCGTGGTGACCATGGCGTCGGCAACGACGGCAAGAGACGGATGTGGTGACCATGGCGTCAGCAACGACGGCAAGAGACGGATGTGGTGACCATGGCGGGGGCGTCAGGATGTGGATGTGGTGGTCGTGAGCTTCTGCGCAGCGACCATGGACGCCGGAAGGCACGGGAGCATTTTCTCAGCCGCATGCAAATAAGGTAGCACGTGCATGAGCGCACAAATTTGGGTGTGCTAGTCCTCCGTGATTAGTGGATCATACCTAACGTGGAGCTAAGTCCTAGTCGTGGGCGTAGTGGACGCAGAAGCCGGACTATTAATTAACGAATTAATGAAAGGAAAGGGAAACGGCCGTATCAGATCGATCCCGTCTTTCACGTTCTTTCTGCTTCTCCTACGTTGAATGAATGGAAAGGGAAAACGGCAGAGAAACTCCATCCTTTTACGCTAATATTACGCTGAATGAAAGGAAAGGGACGGCCGCCATTATCGTACGCCATGTCGACGGACTTCTCGCCGCCATCGTCGAACTGCCTCATCGCTGCGTCCAGCTGCTCGAATGTGAACTGCCTCGTGTTGACCACGCCGGATTCAGACCCCATCGCTGGTTCACGTCGCCGGAAAGCTGCCGCATTGAGAAACAACCATGTTTGTTTCGGTCCAAACGGTCCAACCGAGTTAACCGAGCTAAGACCGGACCGGACCGATCGATTTTCGGGCCGAAATTCATGGCTCGGACCGGCCATATTTTCCAGCGGGCCAGGACCGATCGGTCCGGTCCAGCGCGGTCCACGAGCGGGCCGAAAAGCCCGCTCGGTACGTCCAGGCCTACCGCTGCCAGTGAGACCGCCCCCTGCGTCCTTGAGCAATGTTGTCCCTGACTTCCGTAGCTTCTCTCCTTCGTCAGCAGTAAGACCGCCATGCATGTTTCAGGTTATTCTTCGATATCTCTGTACCAGACTCATTGTTAATTTCAGAAGCCTCTTGTCCCCCTCTGAATTTCTTGCTGCATCAGTAGTTCTTGTGTTAACAACATACCATATATGCTGCAAAAATGCTACACCTACGTAGCTGGTTACGTGAAGCTACGTAGCTTTCCTTCCCCTTAGGGCGCGCTTGGTATCGATGTATTTGAATACAGGTGTAATTTATTTACAGGTGTAACTTACTGACCAAGAGCTATTTTCGGCCGGAAAGCAAAACGACGGGCGAAGGTCCGTAAGTTTTACAGGGGTATTTAAAACGGAAACGATAAACCAAACAGAGCCTTAAGCTAATCGCCCCCTCTGATTTTCAAAGGGTGGCCTTGGCCCTTTCTCTCTTCCAACCAAATCAGCCCACATCAGCTCATATGTAAGTTTCGTAATGATTATTACGTAGGTGTAGCAAAGCCGTATATGCTAGCATTAAGGTAGAGCACCTTTTCTTCTTACAAGAGATTACGAGAGATACGGCTAGACATGGGGTGGAAGCACGGAGAGGCCTGACCTGACGCGGCCCATCCGCGCGTGTATCGCTTGATGAGAAACAAAAACGCGCATGCTTTCTCTCTGAAACCCTACCCACCTTTCCGTTCCCGCTCCTTTCTTTCCAAATCGGGACAAGTCCCGAATGCCAGAGCTCCCGCACTCGCTCCCCTTACAAATCCAGACGTCTCAGGCGCAGACACTCATCTTGCAGCCGCCGGCAAAACCCACGCTAGCTAATACCCTAGCGCCGCCGGCCTTCCCTATGGAGAACAAGCAGCAGGACGACTCCACCAGCCGCCACCAGCTCCTCCCGCCGCTCTACCCCGTCCCCCGCTCCGCCAACGTCGGCCGCGCCTCCCACCACCTCCTCTCATCGCGCCCGCCGTTCCAGTACAACCCAGCCGCCATCCATTTCGCCCCAGCCATCTCCACACGGATCCGGATCCGGGTCGACAGCCGGTTCGTCCTCATACCAGATGCCGCCGTCGCCGCAATCTCATGCGTACCCGTCCGGCCCTGGTGACGGCAGCGTCAAAGGAAGCTCCGCCGCCTTGCAGTCGTGGCACTTATGGCAGAGCAGCGTGTCCGCCGGATCCGGGTGGAAAGCAGCCGGTTCGTCCCACCAGCGCCCCCCGTCGCCACTATCTCAAGCTCATGCGCTGGGTGGTGGCGCCGACGGCCTGGGAGGGAATTCCGCCGTGTTGCAGTCGCAGGGCCCATTCTCCGGGTCCTCTTATTGTCAGATGCCATCGCCGTTGCCTCTGGGCTCTGGCCATGGATCCCACGTTGTTCGGTGGAGTTGACAGAAGCAGGCAAGCAGCGGAGGCAGCACCTTCGTGTCCTCGCTCGACACAGCCAACGTGATGGGGCCCACGCAGGCAAGCAGCGGAGGCAGCACGCAGCCTCTGTCGAGTTCATCCGTCAGGCAGGGGTCGTCGAATGAGTATGCGCTTCCACCCCTACCACCCACCTTACCACCTTTGCAGATGACGACGGTGGAACATGAAGACGACGGCCATGCCGCTACGGAGCACATCCCGCCTGGGGACGACGAACTCAAGATGGCAATGGGGCCCCGAAACCCGCGTCCCTGCGGGTTTTTACTCTATTAGGGAACGGGGATGGGCGTCTTTTCATCCCCGCGGGGCTGTTGTTAGGCACATTATACAACCCGACATGTTTCATGGGTTTGCACCCGTTTCGGTAGTCCCCGAACCCGAAACCCGGCAAACCCGGCAAAATACATTTTTTTACCAAGCTTGAGCGTATTTTGATCTTCTTTAGGACTTGGCACTTTGATTTGGCTTTGAAAGCTTTGAAGATAGTGTTTTGGAGGCTTGGAGATGTGAAAGATGCTATGATGATTCCTCCTTTGAAGTGATTTGTGAACTATGAATTCTATTTCAAAACTTATGTATTGGACTATTTTGTCTCATTTGTGCTTTTGATTTTTGAACCAAGAATTATATTTTAGAACTTGTGTGATTGGATATCTTGTTTAACCATGTATGGCTGAAATATGTTCATGTTTGTTGCTGAAATTTGATTATCTATGTTGCTGAAATGTGGTATCGTTTTGTTGTTGAAATATTATTCTTTGTTTCTATGTTTCTTTATATATGTCGATTTTCCTGCAGGTTCCCCGTGGGTTTACAAAACCCGATGGGTTTAGGGGACGGGCGAAAAATTAGCCCCGCGTACGATGACGGGGACGAGGACAGGTTTACGATTTTCTCGTGGGGATGGGTTTGGGAAGACAAAATCCGATGGGTTCCATCCCCGTTGCCATCTTGACGACGAACTACCCCTACCGCCCTGCGGCCCCACATTCGGAGACGACGAGGGAACTTGAAGACGCCCTCGGTGCCGCTCCGCAGGGCATCTCGCTTGTGGGCAATGACAACGCGGTTAACATCGTCAGCCGCCAGCACATGGATCTAGACAGCCTCAACTCCTCCGGCGACATCGGCAACAACAACAACAGAAGAGTCCACTGCCCACCGCTCGCATGGAGCTCGCTCCCCATCCCTGGTGAAGCGAGGATGAAGAACGAGCCTTTGGACTAGTCGTTTCTGCTGGGGAGGTACCCCAGTTCATCGACGTGGATGCCCAGGCCCTACTTCTCCAGCAACACGAATGGCGTCCAAGCCGCCTGCCCACCAGTACCACTCACATTCATCTCACTCCCTGCCCTTGCTCAGTTGGGTACGAATACCAGCAGCGGTAGCTCATCGACCTGGATGCAGAAGCAGAAGGAGCCAATATTTGTAGAAAGCCAGCCGATGCTTCCGCCGCTGCCTTCTCCCGGGCCGGGTACCGGGTTGGCTAGGATCAGGTGCTGGAAGCAGCAGCCGTGGCCGGCCAAGGAACAAGGATGACGCCGACGCTCCCCTTGTGGCGGGTTTTGCGGATGGCTTATTCACTCGGGATGAGATTACAACGATCAAGGGGGAGAAGACCCTAGCAGAGATTGGTATATATATATCATATGATCCAGCAGTGTGTCCATTCTTCTTTTAGATCTGATCATCAAAGAAAAATGTTTAACACACTTTAATTAGCACTAGCTAGGGCTAACTAATGTGTGTACTTTCTTTTGAAATTTATTTGCAGGATCATTCGAAACCGAAGTACTACACAAAGAGGTAAGCAGCGCAAGATGGCGTACCTCGGACCTTGAAAACAAGGCTCAGCTACTGCAACAGGAGACTAACTCACTATCTGCACGAGTGGAGTCGGTCAAGGTTTGTAAGAGCAACTCTAGCAGACCCTGCGAAAATTCGATCCGTAAAACCCGTTTGCGGGTCAAAAACATGTGCGGTCGAGCAGAACCCTCATCTAAACCTGCATAATTTTAAAAAACATTTTCGCAGGAGAAATTGCACAAACATAGTTCATCACATACTACATAGTTCATCACATGATCAACAAACTATAAGCATAGTTCTACTACATACTACGTTAAACTAGTACTAGGGGTCGGATCTGACGGCGGCGAGGTCGCGGCAACTGGACGACGCCGTGGAGGAGCCGGACGCTCAATCCTCCTCGCCGGAGCTGCACAGATTGACGTACTTCTCCACCTGCTCCGCGCGGATGCAGCGCCACTCGTCAGCCTTCTCGTTGACGGCGACGTTGTCGGCGACCGCCTGCCGTCACTCGAGGGCTTCGAGCTCCTCGGCGTGCCGCCGGCACTCCTCCTTCTCGCGCACGCTCCACTCGGCGATGGCGGCGGCGACCGCGTCGAAGTCCGCGACATAGTCCTCGGGCCCGACGACTCCGTGGCGGCCGAGCGGAGCGTGCTCCTCGGGCTCCTCCTTCACCAGGACGAAGGCGAACGGCGCGGGCGGCTCCGGCTCCTCCTCCTCCTCCTCCGACCACTCCCTCCGTCGGCGAGAAATTGAGAGAGGGGAAAGGGGAGTCGGGTGGCTCGCGGCGGCGGGGGAATAGGGCTTGGGCCCGCAAAAGGGTCGCGGAACCGCACTAATAGTGCTCGGAGCATGCGGTTTGCGGGCTGCGGCAAAAACTTTTGCGGGCCGGGCGAGTATGCGGACTCTGTTCTGGTCGAAAAATTGACCTGAGCCCGCATACTCGCCAGAATTTTTACGGGCCGGGCGTTTTGCGGGGTCTGCTAGAGTTGCTCTTATATCATCACAGGATGTGTTCTACTGGTTTTGATATTTCTCACTGGACTAGGGACCGAGAAATAAATATTTTATAATTAATTAACTTATCATAACCATTTTATTAGAATCAAGATTCATGAGAGTACCATTGAGAATTTTAAAAATCTTGGTCTCCTGGATCATCCATAATTTGGCTGAGTATTTTCTTTTTAGGAAAAAGGCATAATTGGCCAACTTGAAATTAATGAAGCTATCAACCAGAACTAGGATACATTAGGTGAATACAAAGGCAAATGCTTGATTAAAAAAACTTCTTATGTTAGGAATTTACCAAATAAATAGATGGTTTATACAATCTTATCATTATTTCTTTCAAATATGTTTGTAGAGTACAAATGAAGGGCTTACAAATGAAAACAATGTGATGACGCTCAAGCTGCTGGGATTGGAGAACCAATACAAGCTGATGAATGGTATGTTTTTCTCTTTCCTTACATATCAAGTAACTTATCTTATGTTCTTGTGGTGGTGCGCGAAGGAAAACAGTGATCACCATTGTGCAATACAAGCCAACACACATAACTTATTTACGCATGAAGTGAGCTGGAGATGGATGATGACATGCAGATTTTTTTATTGTGAACTTATACGACATGTTTATGTTTTTTTTCTTCTTGGTTATATGAATTTCAGACGCTAGGATCAATATGCTATACTTATTATATATCTTGCTTTTTACTATCAATTTTTCTCATGAAATATGTTTATACCACTAAGTTTGCCTCACTAGAAACCATAAAGAAAAATGTTATACATGGGACTGTGCATTAAGTCATGTTCTGATGTGTATTTTGTATTTTGCTTCTAAAGTTCACATTGTGAGTCAATTCAGAAGTCTATTTATTATTTGTGTGTAATATATCTCTTACATTTGGTACGAAATCTTTTTTCATTTTAAACTCGTTGACAATTTATCGGCTTATTTTGATACCTTTGATTGCCCACAATCATTTAGCATGACTTTTAGACGTGGTAATTAGCTTTATGATTCGATGCCCTAACTAGCCCCCCTAGTTATTTAGTCCACATTAACATGTAATCTTGTTTCTGTGGATCATACGTATGGAATTGTTCTGTTTTACCGAGTCCAGTGACTAAGTTGGGTATACGTTCATGTTTGTGTATACAGATCTGAATGAAAAACTAGTTGCTGAAGTCCAACGCCTCACACTGCTCCAGCAATCTCAACACACACGGTGGGCCATGATTATTTCACCACACATCTTCAAGGTGACATCAAATAAAAAGTACAGGCAGGGAACCATAGGGGAAATATTATATATGTATTTTGTAACATTGGTGGAATTATCCACATTTTTGTGTTGTGTGGATATGCCGAAGAAATATTGTTGGATGTGGTGTACTATGTTATCATACATACTTGGATGGAGGTTCGGATACATGTATATAGATCATACCTATGTGTATAATACTTTGTGCTAGAATAGCGCCAAGCTAATTCTCTTATTATATTATATTTTTCTTTGAAAGCTTCTAGTTACTGTGTATCACACATATTTATAAGTGACAGGTCCTAGCTTATATACTTATATTACATGATGAATACAAGTTTCTGCATGTACAATACCATCTCCATTGGTGCGCGACATGTCTAGGGCACCATGCTCTCTGCTTCGATCTTGTGAAGTATGACGGTTCAAGGGATATATGCTGATAAACATAGAAAGTAGATAATGGTGAATAAGCTCCTCTTAGTGTCTTTTTACAAGGTCAATACACCTATCCACAAGATCGTCTACAAATGCAAATTCAGCTTTCATGTCGGGGCGCAGCGGGATCCTCGAATATATTTGCCCTTAGGTCGCAGCTCATATCGCAATTAACTTGTTTTTGCTCCACTTTTCTACTCGCTGTCTAGTCGCTCTTGTTCTCTGGCTTTTAGGCCCATGTGAAGTAGGATGCTAGTGTGAAGTATGAAACTTTGGACTACATCTGGGAGAGGTCCCAGCTAGCTAGGGAGGAATGAAAATTTGTTAACATATCGACCTATTTTCTAACAAAAGTTTTACGTTACATCAACCGCTATCTAGGTATTTATTGCGCTTTCAGTGACTTGCTTAAATATATCTCTAATGCATTTGTGAACCATTTCATAAATTATTTAACAATCACTTTAGTATTTCTATTCTACATAATAAACTTTATTTTCATGATTCTTCGTGAGGTATCCTGAACCTTACCGGATGACCTCATAAAATATTTTATGTGTACGCTCTTTTGTATGAAATTTATTTGCAGGATCATTCGAAACCGGAGTACTGCACTAAGAGGTAAGCATCGAAAGATGGCGTACTTGTCGGACCTTGAAAGCAAGGATGAGCTACTGTAGCAGGAGACTAAGTCAGTATCTGCACAAGTGCAGTCGATGAAGGTTTATAATTCTGCTAACTTATTACATGATCATGAGCAGATGTTTTAGTGGTTTTGGTATTACTCTATTTTATAATTATTTAAGTGAGAACCATTGTATTAGACTTCAGGATTCATGAAGGTACAAAATTAGATTAAGAAAATCTTGATCTCATGCCTATATCATTCACATATAATTCGCTGAGAAAGGTTTTCTTTATAGAAAAAGGCATAAAAGCCGAACTTCAAATTAATGAAGCCATGAACCAGAGCTAGGATACTTGGTGCTGAATACAAACGCAAAAGCGTGACAAAAAAACCTCTTTATGTTTAGAATTTACATAATTAATCGATATTTTATAGTCTCCTAATTGTTTCTTTGACTATATGTCTGTGCAGTACAACTGATGGGTTTGCATCTGAAAACAATATGATGAAAGCTCAAGCTACAAGGATTGGAGCAACAATACAAGGTGATGAATGGTATGCTTTTCTCTTTCCTTGCATCTCAAGTAACTTATCTTATGTTCTTGTGGTGGCGCGCAAATGAAAACAGTTATCACCGTTGTGCAATACAAGCCAACACAAATAACTTATTTATGCATGAAGTGAGGTGGAGATGGATTATGACATACAGATTTTTTATTGTGAAATTATACCATATGTCTGTTTTTCTCCTTCTTGGTTATATGAATTTTGGACGTTATGATTAATATGTTATACTTACTATATACCTTTCTTTTTACTGTCAATTTTTCTCATGAAATATGTGTATATCACTAAGTTTGCCTCACTAGAAACCTTAAAGAAAAATGATATACATGGGATACGAACATCAATCATATCGCACGCACATAACACAAATGCAAGTTCTGAGAATTGTTGTGTTATCACTAATCCGATTGATTTCCTCAGCATTCAGTTCTTGCGACCCTTGTCAATCAGTTTCAAGAGGGAGATTAATTATATTGAAACACCAATATGTGCACTGGCACATGCTAGCTATTTTGCACCTCCCGGTTTTACACTAGTAGAAAAAGGGTCAAACGTGAAGCACATTAGTGCCGGTTTGTAAAAAAACCGGCACTAATGTGATCAATAGTGCCGGTTCGAATGGCTATGCATTAGTGCCGGTTTGTAATGAACCTTTAGTACCGGTGCGTGCCACGAACCGGTACTAAAGGGGTAGTGGCAGGCTGGCGTCAGGCCAGGGCCCCACGAGCACCTTTAGTGACGGTTTGTGACACAAACCGGTACTAAAGGTCTAACCTATAGTACCGGTTTGTGTCACCAACCGGCACTACAGAGTCTTAACCTATAGTCC
>NC_041388.1:325039011-325058490 GCF_002162155.2 Triticum dicoccoides
GTGTATCGCCATTTCAGTTTTGAAAAAATCAAAAGAAAATGATAAAAACTTCAAAAAATAAAATCCTTCGAGAGGTAGTTATATTACTACATCTACACGTTAGGAAAATTTGAAAACTTAAATTTGGACATGTTTTGCAAAAAGTGTAGGGAAAATGTAAAACGGCTATAACTTTTGCATACGATGTCGGAAAAAAACGTATAATATATCAAAAAATTCAGCACGAATATCCGCATCCGATGGAGACGGCCTATGGCCTGTTTGCAATTTTTTAGAATCCTCAAATTCCAAAAGAAAAAAAAGATATGGTCAAATTTAAGTTTTTTTAATTTTTTTTTGTTAAATCTGGTCAAACTACTAATTCAAGAAGTATTAATGTTACTACATAATTATTCAAGAATATTAGTGTTACTAAATAATTATTTCAATTTTTTGAATTTTGGTCAAATCTGGTCAAACTGTGGTCAAACTATGGTCAAACTATGGTCAAACTGTGGTCAAACTATGGTCAAACTTATTCAAGAAATATTAGTGTTACTAAATAATTACTTTTTTTAGAATAATAGTTTCAAACTCAAACAGTAAAATGTGTGCCTTCATGCTCAAGCTAAACTCCTGAGGGTTAATAGGATTGACATCTTACTATTGTCAGGAAAACAACAAGTGCAGGCTTGGAAACGAAGGAGAATAGAACCCGAAAGTTAAGCGTGCTTGGGCTGGAGTAGTGAGAGGGATGGGTGACCGGTCGGGAAGATAGATGATTTGGAATGAGTGATCCACACTTGAGCAGTTAAGAGAGGTGATTAGAGACTAAATCACCAAATAATTCAAAAAAATTAAAAATCAAAAAAAATCAAAAAAAATTCAAAATTTTCAAAAAAAAATTCAAAAAAAAACCTCACCAACCGGTACTAAAGGTCCCCCATACCAGGGCGCGAGCTCACGCCACGTGGTGGCACTTTAGCGCCGGTTCATGCCGAACCGGTACTAAAGAGGGGGGGGCGCCTTTAGTGCCCACCAATTAGTGCCGGTTATGGAATCGGCACTAAAGGCCCTTACAAACCGGTTTTAAAGCTCCGTTTTCTACTAGTGTTATTAGCAGTAAATCAATTACGACAATTCTAGGTTATCATTTTCTGTTATTGTAAGCTTAGAATGTGTTATGTGCATTAAGCTTAGAATGTGTTATGTGCATTAAGTCATGTTCTGGTGTGTATTTTGCATTTTGCTTCTGAAGTTCACATTGTGGGTCAATTCATAAGTCTATTTATTATTGGTGTGTAATGTATCTCTTCCATTTGGTACGAAAACTATTTTTTTTCATTTTAAAACTTGTTGACATTTATCGGTTGATTGGCCACAATCATTTTAGCATGACTTTTAGATGTGATAATTAAATTTCCGATTCCATGCCCTAGCTAGCCCCCTAGTTATTTACTCCACATTAACATGTAATCTTTTTTCTGTGGATCATATGTACAATATTGTTCTTTTTTACCTAGTCCAGTGACTAAGTTGGGTATATGTCCATGTTTCTGTATACAGATCTGAATGAAACACTAGTTGCTGAAGTCCAACGCCTCACATTGCTCCAGCAATCTCAACAATCACACGCAAAGCCGTGATTATTTCACCACACATCGTCAGGGTGACTTAAATAAAAAGTACAAGCAGGGAACCATATAGGGAATATAATAAATGTTTAGACAAGTATCTTCAGGGTGACTTAAATTAACTTTATGTTGAGAGTTTACATAATAAATTGATGTTTTGTACAATCTTCTTATTATTTCTTTCGAATATATGTTTGTAGAGTACACCTGATGGGCTTGCAACTAAAAACAATATGATGAAAGCTCAAGCTGCAGGGATTGGAGCAACAATACAAGCTGATGAATGGTATTATTTTCTCTTTCTTGCATCTCAAGTAACTTATCTTATGTTCTTGTTGTGGCGCGCAAGGAAAATAGTGATCACCATTGTGCAATACAAGACAACACAGAACTTATTTCTGCACGAAGTGATTAGAAATGGATGATGACAAACATATTTTTGATTGTGAACTTATACCATATGTTTATCGTTCTTGCCTTCTTGGTTGTATCATTTTTGGACGTTGGGATCAATATGCTATACTTAGTGTATCTTCCTTTTTACTATCAACTTTTCTCATGAAACATGTGTATATATCACTAATTTTGCCTCACTAGAAACCTTAATTAAAGAAAAGTAATATACATGGGATAGGAACAGAAAACATATCGCATGCACATAACGCAAATGCAAGTTACGAGAATTGTTGTGTTATCACTAATCCGATTAGTTTCCTTAGCATTCAGTTCAAGCGGCCTTTATCAATCAATTCCGATAGGTAGATTAGTTATTTTCAAAAGGCCAATATGTGCTTTCACATGCTAGCCATTTTGCAAAATACACACATATACTACAAATTCTAGTACATGCTTACACATGCGTGTGAGCATGTTTTTTTGGAGAAAAAGCAAAAACGCCCAACTTAAAATTGATAAAGTCCTTGTGAGGAGTGAGTGGACAAGGGTCATTGGTCTCATGTTGCTCCAAATCTAATATAAATATGTAACCGTTTTCCCAATCTTAATACAAAGACACACAAGTCTCATGCGTGTTCTGGTAAACATAAATTAATAAAGCCCCAAATGGCCAAAAGATACATATATGTTGGATTACAACATGACACACCAAATTGTTATTTAGGTACAAATTGTGTCTTTGGCGAATCGGTTAAATATATCTTCAGTGCGTTAGCTAACCAGTCCATAACTTATTTTCTAATGACTTAACACTCACTTTACTATTTCTCTTTACATAATAAATGTTATTTTCATCAATCTTCAGGAGTTATTCTGAACATTTTTTAAGGATTTCATCATTTTATTTGTGCTTGCTTGGATGTTAGAAAGTTTTTCTATATTACGACCATTGAAATAAAAAACATACTTGAGCTTGGTCCTGTAAATTAATATGTTTCATGACAAATTGAGCTTGTGTGTTTATGTGTCCTAATGATCAGAAAGGTTTGCTATTTTTATGAATTCATAATTTCCTCCTTGTTTTATTAGCAGTATATCAATTATGTCAATTCTAGGTTACCATTTTCAGTTTTTGTAAACTTAGAATGTGTTATGTGCATTAAGTCATGTTCTGATGTGTATTTTGCATTTTGCTTCTAAAATTCGCATTGTGAATTAATTTAGAAGTCTATTTATTATTCATGTGTAATATATCACTTTCCATTTGGTAAGAAAAACTTTTTTTTGTTTTAAACTTGTTGATATTGTATCGGCTTATTTTCATAACTTCATTGCCCACAATCATTTTAGAATGGATTTTGGACATGGTATTTAATTTTCTGATTTCAAACCCTAGCTAGCCCCCCTATTTATTTTCTCCGCATTAACATTTAAGTTTTTTCTATGGATCATATATAGGGAATTGTTCTTTTGACCTAGTCCATTGACTGAGTTGGGTATATATGTTCATATTTCTGTATATAGGTCTGAATGAAACACTGCTTGCGGAAGTCCAATGCCTGACACAACTCCAGCAATCTCAACAACCACAAGGGGGGCACTGATTATTTCACCAAACATATTCATGGTGATTTCAAATGAAAAGTACAAGCAGGAAACCATATGGGATGTGTAAATATATTGTTGTTATAACATTGGTGGAACTATACACCTTTTTTGTGGTTGTGTGGATATGCCAAAGGAATATTGTTGAATGTGGTGCATTATGATCTCAGATATACTGTGATGGAGGTTGCGCTGCACATAGTTCATGCTTATATGTATATATAATACTTCATGCTCGAATAATGTCAAGCTAATTCTCTTATTATATTACATTTTTCTTTAAAAGCTTCTAGGTAATGTATATCACACATATTCATCAATCACATGTCCCTAGCTTATATCCTTATATACATGGTGAACACAAGTTTCTGGATGGTCAGTACCATCTCCATTGGCACCGTGATATCTGCTTTGATCGTGTGAAGTATGTATGTCCAAGGGATATATGCCGATGAAGAGAGGAAGAAGATCATGGTGAATAATCTCCTCATTGTGTTTTTGTTGACGGAAAATACTACTGTTTCTTTCTCGGGAAAGAAGTATACTAGCAGGATTTTTACAAGGTCAATACAACTATCCGTTGGTAGATCCAAGTGGAGATGCAGTGGCTAGTCCACAGGGCTATGCCACTCTCTCGGATTGGGTTCGGTCGTTCAGATAGTTCAGCTGCCTGAGCCTCTCTTGCTTTTTACTAGATCAATTCTTTTATTCTGTATTCTTTGGCTATTTTTTCTCCTCATACATAATTTATTTCTTTGAAAATTATAAAAATATGTTTTGGGAAAAAATCCTATAGTTTTGAGTCAAAAAATCTACTACTGCATGAGGTAAGCCTTAGGGGGTAACCCATCATTTTCCATTGTCACTTGTCTGCTTCACCCCGTCCATTCCTATGTTTTCACCCCTCCTTCCTCCAACACTCTCACCTTGTCATCCTCTTTACCTCCCCTCTTCTCTATCCTCCTCATCATGTTTCTAGCTGCCCCCAGCTCCAGTCCCTAAATTTTCCGCCACCACTGACAAGCCCGCTACTAATGCCATGTTAGCAGTGGGGGCGCCTCTAAGAGCCTTGCCCGCAACTGCTAGGCTTTCCTGCAGTAGTGCCACCTCAGTCTTAGGCTACAGTGTCAAGAGCACCGCCACCCTTATTAGACATACATCTATGCCGTCAACCATCAGCCAAAGCCCTTGGTGCCTTTTTCCTTCCCACATCTTCTTCCCCCCTCTTTTCTTCATCTTCCCACGTCCTCTTTTTTTTCATCTATCCACATTCTTTCTCCCTACACCAAAATATTTCATCGCATGCCCGGATGGACGATAGTCTAGCTTTACGATCTCGAAGATTGAGAACCGAATGCTCAGAATTTACATAAATTGATGTTTTTTACAATCTTCATATTATTTCTTGAAAATATATGTTTGTACAGTATAACTAATGGGCTTACAATTGAAAATAAGATGATGAAGATCAAGCTGCATGGATTGGCCTGTTGAAATATATTGCCCACCTCTCTCCATTAGTTCGGACTTTCGGATGAGTTGGCTGGAGCATGAATTCAATATGGTATCAGAGCCAAGAGGTCTTGAGTTCAAGACCCTGCCAACGCAGTATTAAATAAAAAACGATTCTGCGGGCTACATCGATCCCATGTCTAAGGACTAAAATAACCTCGACGTGAGGGGGAGTGTTGAAATATATTGCCCACCTCTCTCCATCAGTTCGGACTTTTGGATGAGTTGGCTGGAGTATGAATTCAATAGAACCAACAATACAATTGATGAATGGTATGCTTTTGTCTTTTCCTATACGGAAAGGTGTGATGGAACCCGGGTGTCCCGACACCCGGTTATCTCGTCCGTTCGCCGAGTACAAGATTCGTGCCAGTTACTTTACAGGTGCAGAATCTTTGCAATACCAGGCTAATTAGCAGGCTTTATTTAAGGAGACAAAGAGCGACGGGAGGTGAGACAAGGCTGGCAGGACTAGGCCTGGCAGGACGTCTCGTTGAAGTGACAGCACAAAGAGACGATGGTGCATGCGCTCAGCGGCCTCACATGAGATTTCCCTTGAGTACACCAAGCTGATGGATGCGCCCATTCATATCACAAGAGATTCCCATTTGCCACCTGTTGTTCAGCTTGCTCCCTCTCCTTTCAGCTTGCTCATTTAGCTTTGTAGAAGAACGCATAGCCCCATCTTCTAGCTAGGTCACTGTTCAGCCACTAGATGAGTCAAAGCTCGTCGCATTATTTCACCCGACTAGCCAAAAGTTACCACTTTACCCGTATACACTGGACTGGATTTTTTATCCCGTGCCCATCGTTGCAATTTTTTACCCGGATGGGGAACAGAGAGGGTGGAAGGATTTGGGGCAAAATACTTTTTTTATGGGCAAAATACTGGATGGCCGAGGGATTTGATGGCGACACGTCCCGTCATTGTTTTATATTCTAGCAGGCCATGGTCTCATCTGCCATATTTTGTTTTCTAGGTGGAACCAGCCCACGAAAAGCAGCGCTAGACTAAGCCCAGCTTGTTTGTTTTTTTGTCCTTATGCATACGCTTAATGAAGCAACAGTTCTGCTAATGCTTCTGCTAGCTACAGTGTGACGCACAAATCTCGAGACACCATATCTGAATGAATGGTTGAGATAAGGGGGTGTCCAGGCACCCGGAAGCTGAAAATCCACTCTCTTTCCTATAACTGAAGTAACTTATCTTGTGTGCTTGTGGAGGCAAAGGAAAACAGTGATCATCCATGGTCAATACAAGCCACACTAGAACGTATTTATGCACAAAATGACTGGAGATGGATGATGACATAGAGATTTTTTTATTGTGAACTTATACAATCTGTTTTATGCTCATTGATTATATCATTTTTCAATGTTAGGATCAATAATGCTATATTTAGTATATTTTGGTCTTTACTATCAACTTTTCTCATGAAACATGTGGATATCGCAAATCGCCAGAAACCATATAGTAAAATGATATAAACTGGATAGGAACAATAAACATGTCTCAAGCACATGACAAATGAAAGTTGCGATAAATGTTGTGTTATTACTAATCCAATTAATTTTCTTGACATTCAGTTCTTGCGACTTTTGTCAATCAGTTCTGACAGTTAATTATTCTCAAAAGGCCAACGTATGCACTTGCACAAACTAGCTGTTTTGGGAAATACACATGTACGTATACTACAAGTTCTAGTACGTGCTTACACGTGCATGTGGTTTTGTTAGAATAAGATAAATTTTGTCGGCCAGACACTAGCCGAGCCTTAATTATTTCCTGAGTGTGGAACTTGGCAAACACATGTCCAATTGTTTTTCAGGCTTTTCCGAGTGCCTTGGGCTCTCAGCCAAGTTGGAAATTTCTGTAGTAGCGTGCTTATTTTAGAAATACCTAGATTCAATTGATACTATGAATAATTAGATCGCACGATGTCAGTCGTAAGATACATTACAGTTTATGAACATATAACAGGATGCACTGGTAGTTCTCTTGTGCCTTCTTTGGCTACTTCACAAGGAAAATCTTTCTCTCACTGTACTATTTTTGACCGCCAAAAAATCATCATGGAAAGTCATTTGCCGGAACTTAGCTACATTTGTTGGCAAATATATAATGCGCCCACATGCCAATGTCTGACGTATAATACAGTAAATATTGAAATTAATTCTGTTTTGCTTGCTTAGGGAAGTCTCTTGAACACCTTTGTATGTAGATTCCAAAGTAGAGATTAATCATTGAAGGCTTGGATTACTATGACCTCTCTAACAATAAATATATGTTGCATCAATCATTTTCTGGGTATATATTGTGCTTTTAGTGACTTGCTTAATTATATCTTCAGTACATTAGCTAACCACTTCATAAATTATTTACTTACTAGCTTAGACTGACTTTGCTATTTATCTTTACATAATAAATGACTTACACATTTTTTATGTGTACTAGCTTGGATGTGCTAGAAAATTTTCTATATTTGAACCAGACAGAGAATAACATACTTTCAATTGGACCTATACATTTGTATGCTCTGTGACAGATTGAGCATGTGTGTTTATGTGTCCTGATGACCAGATAGTTTTGCTGCTTTTATAAATTCATGATTCTCTCCCTATTTTATTAATTAGTATTATATCCATTATGTTAGTTATAGTTTTCTGTTTTTCTGAGCTTAGAATGTGTGATGTGTGTTAACTATTAAGTCGTGTGTTCTGATGTGTGGTTTCCATTTTGCTTCTAATAGTATTCATATTGTGAATCAATTAAGAGGTCTATTTACTATTCATATGTAATATATTACTTCCATTTTGTAAGAAAAACTATTGATTTTTTTCATTTGAAAACTTCTTGACAATTTATCAACTTATTTTGATAACTTTGATTGCCCACAATTATTTTAGCATGACTTTTAGACATGGTAATTAACTTTATTATTTCATGCCCTAGCTAGGCACCCTAGTTATTTAATCCACATTAACATGCGATTTTGTTTGTAAGGATCACAAGAAAAAAAATCTTTTTTACGTAGTCCAGTCAGTAAGTTGGCTATGTTCATGTTTCTGTATACAGGTCTGAATGAAACACTAGTAGCCGAAGTCGAGCATCTCACACAACTCCAGCAATCTCAAAACCACAAGGGGGGCGGGCTGATTATTTCACCACACATCTTCAAGGTGATTTCAAATGAAACATACAAGCATGAAACCATGTCGGATGAATAATAATATTTATGTTGTAGCATTGGTGGAATTATCCAACGTTTTGTGTTTTGTGGGTATGCCGAAGAAATTGTCGGATGTGGTGCATTATCTTCTCATACATACTTGGATGTAGGTTGGATTACACATAGTCCATGCCTATATATATAATAGTTTGTGTATAACAATGTCAAGCTATTTGTCTTATTATATACATTTTTCTGTAAAAGCTTCTCGTTACTCATCAGTCACATATCCCTAGCTTATACCTTATATTACATGATGAACACATGTTTCTGCATTCTTCAAAACCTTCTCCATTGGCGCACAACATGTATAGGGCACCATGCTCTCTGGTTCGATCTGTTGTGAAGTATGACGATCCAAGGGATATTTGTTGATGGAGAGATGAAGAAGATTATTGTGAATAAGCTCCTCATAGTGCTTTTGTTGACAGAATATTGTTGTTTCCTTCCCAGGAGAGAAAGAAACTAGCAGATTTTTTATAGGGTCAATATACCTATCCACAATGTCATCTACAATGAAAATACAACTTTCACCCGCAAAAAAATACAACTTTCATTAGTGGGAGCCTCAAAATATATTTGACCTTAGGTCGCAGCTCGGATTACCATTATGTTGTTTTTGCTCCACTTTTTTACCTGTGTTCTAGTCTTGTTTTCTGGCTTTTAGGCCCGTGTGAAGCAGGAAGCGTTGGACTAGATTTGGGAGAGGTCGCAGATAGGGAAGAATACCGGCATCATTAATCTAATAATAAGTTTTAGTTGCATTATTCAGTATCTAGGTATATATTGCGCTTTTAGTGACTTGCTTAAATATATCTTGAATGCATTTGCCAACCAGTTCGTAAATTATTTATAATGACCTTACACTCACTTTAATATCCTCATTTACATAGTAAATGCTATTTTCATCAATCTTCATGAGGTGTCCTAACCTTACATAATGACCTCATAAATTATTTTATGTGTAATAATTTGGATGTGCTAACTAGTTTGCTACATTAGAACCAATTAGAGGATAGCATAGTTTGGATGGGACATGTACATTAACAATTTCTTGAGAAACATAGCTTATGTGTCCTAATCGAAAGTTTTTCCTAGTTTTATAAGTTCATTTGTCCCAGCTTTATTTGTAGCAGATCAATTATTTTAGTCATATGTTACCATTTTATGTTATTCTCAGCATTGAATGTGTCATGTGCATTAAGTCCTTGTGTGGTATGTGTCTTCAGTTTTGCCTCATAAGATTTACTTCCTCGATCAGTTCACATGGCTACTTATTATATTCATATATTTTACATAGTTTTCATGTTGTAAGAATGTACTGATTTTTTGCATTAACATCATGTAGATATTTTAATGGCTTTTGATGCAGGTGAGATTTAATGGATCTCATGTGTCAAATGGTTTATACCAAGAGATGATCCCCAAAATGGTGCAACCAGAGCAGCTGAAATACATAATCAGCTCAGACAACTCTAGCAATCTCAACAACCACAAGAGACTTGTGATCATTTCACCACACATCATCAAGGTGATTTCAAATGAAGAGTAAAAGCAAGAAAACTATATTGGATGCATAGTATTTTATGTGTTGTAACATTGGTTCGTGGCATTGTCCAATATTTTGTGTTGTGTGGTTATGCGAAGATATTTCTTTTGATGTTGCGCATATGTCTCATGCATACTTGGATGGAGGTTGGACTATACGTAATTCATGCATTTTTATTTATTTATTTATTGTGATTGTCATGCATCTATATATTTTAAAATGCTTCATGCTCGAATAATGCCATGCCAATTCTCTTATTATATTTTTATTACATTTTAAGTTTCTATAAATGCTTATAGTTACTGTACAAACACACACACATTCATCAATCATGTGACCCACTAGTATAGCGAGGTTTTTAACCCCTTTCCGCGTCAGCATTTGAAACCATCGCCTAGTGAGTGACGGCGATAGGGGGGTCCTTCCCACACGATCCAGAAACCGTCGAGGATATTCCCTCCTAGCACACACGCTCGGCAAAATGAGGTCGTGTGCGACCGACGAGCGATTAAATACGGAAATACATATAGTAGAGCTAAAAAATACAATTATACAAGCAAAATTATTTCCGGTCGCAAGTACATCCCACATAGTCAGTCCCCGCTAAACGTATTCAATGTACATCCCACACAATCGCTTCAAGAAAAATGTTTCTGCTCACAGATACATCACACACAATTTTCCTCATTAAATCGTTTGTGATAGCGTTGCCATTGCACACGATATTAACAACTTTATCGTTTATGTTATTGAATGCATCACACACGGTGCGTAGAAGAAACTGTCTGGCAAAGGTTGTCCATCACACACAGTTTTTATGTGGTAAACGTTTGCGCCAAGTGGCCTAACGCAAACAGTTTTTAAGAGGATGTCATGTGTGATTGTTCATTGATCTAACACGGTTTATTTCTAGAAATTGTGTGCGTTATTGAATCCATCACACACGGTGTTTTCTCAATAACCGTTTGCAATAGACAAACCCAATTAGCAGGCTAATTATCCGATTATTAATAATTCATCTATTAATCTAATTGACATTTCATATTAAGCACACAATATATTTCGTTTTCATAATTGAAATACATCAGAGTACAACATCATATAGCTTCAGCACTCAGCTACCCCTTACACAACTACACCAGCACCAAGTTTCACATGCAACATCTATAACCTTTCGAAATTAGCATCATAGACGGTACATAGACAGATGTATCTCATCTAAAAACTGGTGAAGCAGAAGGTGAATATTGAGCCTTCATTGACGTTAAAGATCTTTTTAACTTTAGGCCAGTGCCTGTGGATGATTGACCGTCCATCATTCGTCCTCTTCAGAAATACTTCAATATTGAACCATGGGTGTTGTATGAATACCTTCCTCGTCTCCTGACCATACAGGTGGTTTAAGAGGTAATCATCAGTGAACTGCTTTGGAAAGACCTGAAAACAAGGATCTGCATAAATATCTTCTCTATATTAGAAATGAGGCAAAGTAATAAAAAAGACAAGGTATAATAGTTAGTACCATCCTGTAGTGAACTGATGTCTTCTTCATTGTGCAGACAAAGATCTTATTGTTTTTTGTCGCTAATTTTTTTATCCTAACGATCTTTCTGAGTTTCTTGACTTGATTGATATTCATAGACAACTTATTTCCCCATATGCAAAAAGGGTCGAACAGTGAATCAAAACCTCTGACATCAGGACTTACATGTGCAAGACCAAATTGTTAAAACTTAAATATTAGAAAGGTTCCTGCAATTGCACAATAATGTGCTATTAGACAACGGACCATGCACGTGCTAACCTTGATTGTAAACCTCAGTGCTTCCCATTGTTTCCCTGCAATACATATAAGGTAGTTAGTCATCAGGTTAAGTAAGGGTTCGCATGCTATCAGTAAAATATGTTGATGAAAAATAAGCACATTGCAGATTCATCAGATTCATTCAAGCCACATGGAAAACCCATTTATCCAAACCAAGCATAATTAAGAACTAGGAAATATAGCACTTGTATATGTTTCTCATGTAATAAGTGCAGCCAAATTCGATTTATTTCTCACATGCACAACAATACAAAATTCTACCCACGACAATTGGACATCGCATTGCAGAATTGAACCAATCAGTTAACTAAACACCACAATAAATGAACCAAACATTAACTGAGCATCACATTGCACAATATAACATACTACTAATATAAGATTAGACAGTTAACCAAACCAAGCATGCTTAACAACTTGGAAATATAGCAATTATATTTATTTCTCATGTATTTAGTACAGCCAAATTCAATTTATTCCTCACATGGTATACAATAACAGAATGCACCCACAACAATTTAACATCACATTGCAGAATTGAACCAAACAAAACAGTTAACTAAACACCTCAACGAACCAAACGTTAACAGAGCACCACATTGCACAATATAACATACTCCTAATAGAAGATCAGACAGTTAACCAAACCAAGCATGCTTAACAACTTGGAAATATACCAATTGTATTTGTTTCTCATGTATTTAGTACAACCAAATTTGATTTATTTCTCACATGGTATACAATAACATAATGCACCCACAATAATTGAACATCACATTGTAGAATTGAACCAAACAGCCAACCGTGTCGCGTCGTCGGCGTGCGAGGCGTCGATGGTGGCCTCGACGGTGAGGTGCTCCTCCAAGATTTGGGGTCGACACGAATGGTAGCCATCGCGACCTCATCTGGGCGTGCGACCGCGATTTGCTTCTGCGCTGCCAAATGCTCCTTGGGATCATGGCTATACTGCATGCACCATGGCTTAGGGCAGCACTTATTTGGTGAAGGGGTCGGTGATTTGGGTGGAAGGTGTCTTGCCGGCGGTCGGGGCATGTGGGACGTGGAAGGAGGAGGAGGATGGGGGTTGGGTGTGGATTACTGATGTCTACTACACAACCTTCTTATTGTAGACGTTGTTGGGCCTCCAAGTGCAGAGGTTTGTAGGACAGTAGCAAATTTCCCTCAAATGGATGACCTAAGGTTTATCAATCCGTAGGAGGCGTAGGATGAAGATGGTCTCTCTCAAGCAACCCTGCAACCAAATAACAAAGAGTCTCTTGTGTCACCAACACACCCAATACAATCGTAAATTGTATAGGTGCACTAGTTCGGCGAAGAGATGGTGATACAAGTGGTATATGGATGGTAGATAAAGGTTTTTGTAATCTGAAAATATAAAAACAGCAAGGTAACTAATGATAAAAGTGAGTGTGAACGGTATTGCAATGTGTTCAAACAAGGCCTAGGATTCATACTTTCACTAGTGCAAGTTCTCTCAACAATAACAACATAATTGGATCACATAACTATCTCTCAACATGCAACAAAGAGTCACTCCAAAGTCACTAATAGTAGAGAACAAAAGAAGAGATTATGGTAGGGTACGAAACCACCTCAAAGTTATTCTTTCCAATCAATCCGTTGGGCTATTCCTATAAGTGTCACAAACAGCCCTAGAGTTCGTACTAGAATAACACCTTAAGACACAAATCAACCAAAACCCTAATGTCACCTAGATACTCCAATGTCACCTCAAGTATCTGTGGGTATGATTATACGATATGCATCACACAATCTCAGATTCATCTATTCAACCAACACATAGAACCTCAAAGAGTGCCCCAAAGTTTCTATCGGAGAGTCAAGACGAAAACATGTGCCAACCCCTATGCATAGATTCCCAAGGTCACGGAGCCCGCAAGTCGATCACCAAAACATACATCAAGCGGATCATCGAATACCCCATTGTCACCACGGGTATCCCACGCAAGACATACATCAAGAGTTCTCAAAGCCTTAAAGAATCAATCCGATAAGATAACTTCAAAGGGAAAACTCAATCCATTACAAGAGAGTAGAGGGGGAGAAACATCATAAGATCCAACTATAATAGCAAAGCTCGCGATACATCAAGATCGTGCCACCTCAAGAACACGAGAGAGAGAGAGAGAGAGATCAAACACATAACTACTGGTACATACCCTCAGCCCCGAGGGAGAACTACTCCCTACTCATCATGGAGAGCACCGGGATTATGAAGATGGCCACCGGTGAGGGTTCCCCCTCCGGTAGGGTACCAGAACGGGTTTATATTGGTTTTCGGTGGCTACGGAGGCTTCTGGCGATGGAACTCCCGATCTATTGTGCTCCCTGAAGTTTTTAGGGTATATGGGTATATATGGGAGGAAGAAGTACGTCGGTGGACCTCTAGGCTATCCACGAGGCAGGGGGCGTGCCCCCCACCCTCGTGGGCAGCCCGGGACTCTCCTGGTCCATCTCTGATACTCCGTGGGCTTCTTCTGTTCCAAAAATAAGTTCCGTGAAGTTTCAGGTCAATTGGACTCCGTTTGATTTTCCTCTTTTGCGATACTCTAAAACAAGGAGAAAACAGAAACTGGCACTAGGCTCTAGGTTAATAGGTTAGTCCCAAAAATCATATAAAATAGCATATAAATGCATATAAAACATTCAAGGTTGATAATATAATAGCATGGAACAATCAAAAATTATAGATACGTTGGAGAAGTATCAGCATCCCCAAGCTTAATTCCTGCTCGTCCTCGAGTAGGTAAATGATAAAAATAGAATTTTTGATGTGGAATGCTACCTAACATATTTATCCATGTAATTCTCTTTATTGTGGCAATAATATTCAGATCCATAAGATTCAAGACAAAAGTTTAATATTGACATAAAAATAACAATACTTCAAGCATACTAACAAAGTAATCATGTCTTCTCAAAATAACATGGCCAAAGAAAGCTATCCCTACAAAATCATATAGTCTGGCTATGCTCCATCTTCACCACACAACGTATTTAATCATGCACAACCCCGATGACAAGCCAAGCAATTGTTTCATACTTTTGATGTTCTCAAACTTTTTCAATCTTCACGCAATACATGAGCGTGAGCCATGGACATAGCACTATAGGTGGAATAGAATGATGGTTGTGGAGAAGACAAAAAAAGAGAAGATAGTCTCACATCAACTAGGCGTATCAACGGGCTATGGAGATGCCCATTAATAGATATCAATGTGAGTGAGTAGGGATTGCCATGCAACGGATGCACTAGAGCTATAATGTATGAAAGCTCAACAAAAGAAACTAAGTTGGTGTGCATCCAACTTTCTTGCTCACGAAGACCTAGTGCACTTGAGGAGGCCCATTGTTGGAATATACAAGCCAAGTTCTATAATGAAAATTTCCAACTAGTATATGAAAGTGACAAAACAACAGACTCTCTATCATGAAGATCATGGTGCTACTTTGAAGCACAAGTGTGGAAAAAAGGATAGTAGCATTGTCCCTTTTATTTTTTATTTTTTTATTTTTTTATTTGGACTTTCCTTTTTTCGCCTTTTTTGGGCCTTTCTCTTTTTTTGGCCTTTCTTTTTTTGGGGGACAATGCTCTATTAATGATGATCATCACACTTCTATTTATTTACAACTCAATTATTACAAATCGATACTAGAACAAAGTATGACTCTATATGAATGCCTCCGGCGGTGTACCGGGATGTGCAATGACTCATGAGTGACATGTATGAAAGGATTATGAACAGTGGCTTTGCCACAAATACGATGTCAACTACATGATCATGCAAAGCAATATGACAATGATGGAGCGTGTCATAGTAAATGGAACGGTGGAAAGTTGCATGGAAACATATCTCGGAATGGCTATGGAAATGCCATAATAGGTAGGTATGGTGACTGTTTTGAGGAAGGTATATGGTGGGTTTATGGTACCGGCGAAAGTTGTGCGGTACTAGAGAGGCTAGCAATGGTGGAAGGGTGAGAGTGCGTATAATCCATGGACTCAACATTAGTCATAAAGAACTCACATACTTATTGCAAAAATCTATTAGTTATCAATGCAAAGTACTACGCGCATGCTCCTAGGGGGATAGATTGGTAGGAAAAGACCATCGCTCGTCCCCGATCGCCACTCATAAGGAGCACAATCAATAATTACATCATGCTCTGACTTCTTAACATAACGGTTCACCATACGTGCATGCTACGGGAATCACAAACTTCAACACAAGCATTTCTCAAATTCACAACTACTCAACTAGCATGACTCTAATATCATCATCTCCATATCTCAAAACAATCATCAAGTATCAAACTTCTCATAGTATTCAATGCACTTCATATGAAAGTTTTTATTATATCCCTCTTGGATGCCCATCATATTAGGACTAATTTCATAACCAAAGAAAATTACCATGTTGTTCTAAAAGACTCTCAAAATAATATAAGTGAAGCATGAGAGATCAATTATGTTTATAGAATAAAACCACCACCGTGCTCTAAAAGATATAAGTGAAGCACTAGAGCAAATGACAAACTACTCCAAAAGATATAAGTGAAGATCAGTGAGTAGTCGAATAATTATGCAACTATGTGAAGACTCTCTAACATTTAAGAATCTCAGATCTTGGTATTTTATTCAAACATCAAGCAAAACTAAATAAAATAAAATGACGCTCCAAGCAAAACACATATCATGTGGCAAATAAAAATATAGCTCCAAGTAAAGTTACCGATGAACAAAGACGAAAGAGGGGATGCCTTCCGAGGCATCCCCAAGCTTAGGCTTTTGGTTGTCCTTGAATATTTCCTTGGGGTGACTTGGGCATCCCCAAGCTTAGGCTCTTGCCACTCCTTATTCCATAGTCCATCGAATCTTTACCCAAAACTTGAAAACTTCACAACACAAAACTTAGCAGAAAACTCGTAAGCTCCGTTAGCGAAAGAAAAGAAAACACCACTTCAAGGTACTGTGATGAACTCATTCTTTATTTATATTGGTGTTAAACCTACTTTATTCTAACTTCCCTATGGTTTATAAACTCTTTTACTAGCCATAGATTCATTAAAATAAGCAAACAACACACGAAAAACAGAATCTGTCAAAAACAGAACAGTCTGTAGTAATCTGTAACTAACGCAAACTTCTGGAACCCCAAAAATTATAAAATAAATTTCTGGACATGAGGAATTTATCTATTAATCATCTTCAAAAATAATTAACTACATATCACTCTCCTATTAAAAATGGCAGCAATTCTCGTGAGCGCTAAAGTTTTTGTTTTTTACAGCAAGATCAACAAGACTTTCCCCAAGTCTTCCCAACGGTTCTACTTGGCACAAACACTAATTAAAACATAAAAAAATAAATCATAACATAGGCTAGATAAATTATTTATTACTAAACAGGAGAAAAAATCAAGGAAACAAAAATAAAATTGGGTTGCCTCCCAACAAGCGCTAATGTTTAACGCCCCTAGCTAGGCATGATGATTTCAATGATGCTCACATAAAGGATAGGAATTGAAACATAAAGAGAGCATCATGAATAATATGACTAGCACATTTAAGTCTAACCCTCTTCCTATGCATAGGGATTTTGTGAGTGAACAACTTATGGGAACAATAATCAACTAGCATAGGAAGGCAAAACAAGCATAACTTCAAAATTTTAAGCACATGGAGAGGAAACTTGATATTATTGCAATTCCTACAAGCATATATTCCTCCCTCATAATAATTTTCAGTAGCATCATGAATGTATTCAACAATATAACCAGCACCTAAAGCATTCTTTTCATGATCTACTTGCATAGAAATTTTACTACTCTCCACATAAGCAAAATTCTTCTCTTTTGGAATAGTGGGAGTATCATAAGAGACTCGAATACTATAAATTGTTTCCACATTGAAAGAGTAATGTTCAGAAAAAGGGTAATCATAATCATGACAAGTTTTATAAATATAATCATCACTACTTTTTATAGCATAGGTGTCATCACAATAATCATAATAAGTAGGAGGCATGCTATCATCATAACAAATTTGCTCCTCAAAACTTGGGAGGATAAAAATATCATCTTCATTAAACATAGCATCCCCAAGCTTGGGACAAACATTAATTGCAGCAAATATATTCTCAAATATGTCATCCTCATCAAACATAGTTTCCCCATGCTTGGGCCTTTTCATATCATAAGCATAATCACTCTCATCATTAATAGTATGGATAGCACCAATAGTATAGCAATTATCATCACATTCTTCCAAGCAAGTGCCAAAAATATTTTCAAGATCATAAGAAGTATCAGTATCTTCCCAATCATAATCATCACAACAAGCAATAGGCATAACGAGATCATCATCAAGTGCGTCATCTTCCACAATTATTTTTGATTCATTTTCATTAGGCACAACAATAATAGGAGCAACATTATTTGGGAGAGACTTTTTACCCCTCTTACCTTTTCTTTTCTTCTTCTTCTTCACCACATCATGTGTGGGTTCAATCCTCTTTTTGGAGCTCCTTATTAATGAGATTGGTTGAATAGAAGGCTCCTCCTCGTTACATGATTCATCATAAGAAATAATAGGAGGATATTGGGAAGTCTCTTCCCTTTCATTAGTATTCTCTTCATCTTCTATTTGTTTTGTTTTCTTTATGTAATTGGCAATATAAGGATTTTCAATAAGATTCACCGCACAATACATATAAATTTCCTCTAGATCAAAATGAAGAACTCTATCAAGGGAAAATTCTGGAATAACCTTAGTTATACGTTTCATTTCTTCATAACCCAAGAGAAAACTAAGTTCATTATGATGTGCAAGGGAAATCAAGTCATCACAATTTTTGGACACGGTACGATCATGAAACAATTTGCATTGGGTACTGAAATGATCATGTTCATTGCAAAGTTCACAAGTACGGCTTAGAAAATTTAAATTTTCAGCACAAACTTCTAGCCTTTCTTGCAACAATTTCTGTAAAATCTCAAATTTTCAATTTGGAATGTTATACATAGTCATCCATGCATATTATATTTTATTGCATTTTCCGTTCCGCAAATCCTCGAAATCCTAAGCAACTCAAGGACCCACGGAGAGAGTTGGGGATTTTCCCAGTTTTTCATATTTGATTTTTAGCAAATAATGAAACGAGGATTTTGATTTTAATTATTTTTCTCTCCGAAAAATATTTCTTATCAAAATAAATCAGAGGAGATAATATGACTTCTCCAAAATAATTGAAATATTGGAAGAAAAATGTTAAAATTATTTATTTGATTTTACTTGATTTTATTCAGATTTTATTTGCATTAGAAAAAAATTGCAAGTTTTCAAAGTTGCATTTTAGGGCCAAGAAAATGTTCATCTCATTCTAAATATTTTATTTAGATGGTGAAAATTTGTTTTGGCATTTTTAGGTTTTTATTTATTTTTATAGGATTTTATTTCTGTCGGCGAAATTATTAAAAAAAAGAGTTCCCGCGCCCGACTAGGCCTAAGGCCCAGCCGAGCCAGGCCGGCCCGCAACCACCGCGGCCACCCCGCGCGCGCGCCGCCCCTTCGCCGCTCGGACCCGGAGTCCGAGCCAGACTCCGCCTCGCCGCCGCTTGCCCCCTCCTCCAAGCAAGCCCCCCTCCTTATAAGCCGCCACCCCCGCCACCTAAACCACCACCGCCACCGCCGCCCGCAGCCGCCGCC
>NC_041388.1:325058858-325071035 GCF_002162155.2 Triticum dicoccoides
AGCCGCCGCCGCCGCCAAGCCCCGCCGCCCGCGAGCCGCCACCCCGCCTCGCCCCGCATCTGCCTCGCCGGACCCCCTCGCCGGAGGTATCCGCTGGATCCGCCGCCGGTTTTTTTAAATCGTTCGGTTTTTTTAGAACCCTAGATCCGTTTTTTCGGTTCGCTGGTTTTTCTCAGTTCTTCTAGTTAGCGGACGTTCGTCCGTACGTTTATATTAACGAACGGTTTTCACCCGTTAGTTACAGCTAACGAACACTCATTCGTTAGTCTATTTGTCAGTTTTCTTTTTATCGGATTTATTCCGCGATTTTTCTGATCGCGATTTCTGATCCGATATCTTTTCGCTCGTTTATTGGAATCAGGCGATTCAAGCGCCTAGAGTTTCGTCTCAAAACCCTCTTTCCGTTTAACCAACTCAAATAAGTTTTTGCTACTATAAAATTTGACCTAGGTTCAGATTAGTAAACGAAGCTTCTTTCTTTCGCAGTTTGAGTTTCGTTGCTCCATTTGATTTGATTCTTTTTGCGAGCCGGAGTTCTTAAGTTGAACTTTCTGGTCAACCTCTCTTATTTGAGTTTTTGCTTGTGCATTGTTGCTTGTTACTTATGTATGCTATTGTTTACTTGCGATAGAATTCCCAGAGTGCGAAGCGTGTTACTACGAGTCTCTAGGATTCGCGGATCGTCAGCAAGGCAAGTAACACATTGATCATACTCTTTTCATACCCAGTTTTTATGCATTAGTTCCAATCCTCAAACATTGCATGATTAGGATGTCATTAACATGTGGGATGGGAAGTAGTTATTGAGGTAGAACCTATTGCCCTGTTGTATTCAAACCCTTGGGAGTTACTTCTACGTCTGCTTATATTATATTGCTATGCTCGTAGACGTGGATTGGGTTTGAATGAAATCCATGACAGATGTGAGTTGTTAATTAATGGTTCAACTTAAGGTGGCAACTTAAATTAACATCTGGGTGGATTGAGGCACCTGGGGAACCCAGTGTTGCCTGTATTTTTGGAAATCCTGGGGTTCTGTGTGATTTTCCTATGGACCGCCACCCAGGCTCAAAGGGAACTGAGATGATTCATGCTAGAAACTTCCGTCTGCAGCCACAAGCTATTATGGGCTCTAGCATAGTTGAGTAAGTTACGTGAAGCTCTTGAAGAGGCAGATCAGCAGGTAGTGGGATGTAGGTCTGGTATGGTTTGTCCGGAGTAAAGAGTTAATGTTTCTGAAAGACTATGTCTCGGTCATCCGTTTCTCAAACACCATGTAGTGCGAGAAATTCAACGGACGCGATCGAGTCTTGTGGGGAAAAGTGCGCAAACCTCTGCAGAGTGTACAATCTAATCATGGTTAGCCGTGTCCCCGGTTATGGACAATCTTGAGTCTCTAGTACTTGGGTTATCACATGTATCTCATCATGTTTAATTAATATTGTTGGGTCGTTAATCACTTTAATTGGGATTGAGTTGGAGAAACCTTCTCAATGTTGTTCAACCACCATGATAGTTAAATTAAAATATACTCCTTTGTTGTAGGGAAAAATTGGCTTTTCGCAAAAACTATAACCATAGAGCTTTCCACCAGCCAAATATGCATATAGTGATAGCATTATTCTGTTCTTGCTCTACTGTGTTATATTGCCAGCATATTCCATGTGCTGACCCGTTTTCGGGCTGCAACGTATTATGTTGCAGACTTTTCAGATGAGGAGTAAGGTTTGTTAGGTCGTTGCCGTGCAGCTCAGCTATGTCATTAGAGTTGATGGACTCACTTTATCTTCCAATCCTTCCGCTGTTATCGTATTAGATGGCCTTAAGCCATATTATTGTATTAAGTTCTCTCTTCAGACATTCAATGTAATAAGTGTGTGATTGCCACTCTGTTATAAATCCTTCGAGTACTGTGTGTGTTAGCATTACCGATCCAGGGATGACACTGAAGCACAAAGACTTGACCGTCTGAGGTCGGGTCGCTACAAGATGGTATCAGAGCACACGTTGAGTGTAGGACATGACCACTAAGATAAACCCTAGGTCACACTTCTCTACTCATTTCTGACTCCTCTCCATTTTCTACTCTTTAGGATGACAGAGGTGAAGAACAAGTTTGCACAACCGGATGAAGACACACCTTTTGGACGCCACTTGAAGGAAGTCACTAGATACTTGAACATTGGAATACCAAGCTTCACCGGGACGTACAACGCCACTTTACCTGAAGAGGAGCGCTGGATGGTTCAAGTACAAGTTCCAGGAAGGACGTTCTCGCCATCTTCTAAACCCATAGAATTTTCTTTTGGAGCACCCACCTGGAGTCTAGGCAAGAGCATGGCAGCCCACATTACCATGGGACGCATTGGAGAAGTCTACAACAGGGAGCTTAAGGACACCATCTACCAAATATGTGGGCACCAAGACGAGCAATGGGAAGTAATCAGCACCAGGAAGGATAGATCCATTGCAGCTTCCATCCAGGAGTTAAACCAGCATATTCGACGTCAGGAGAACCAGATGTGCGCGGACATGATGGACTTGAAGAAGGCGAAGACTAGAATCATCGAGCTGGAGGAAGAACTCAAGTTTACACGCGATGGATATGAGGAGGAAATCAAGACACTACTAGAGAAGAATGACGACCTGGTTAAGAAGATCGGAGTATTCATGGGAGGACCAGCACCGGGAGAAGAAAACGATGATTCCACTTCCCCAGACAACTACATCATCATAAACGACACTGATACCGATCCTAGTGATGATGACTTTGAAGACGAAGCTGGAGCAGACATCATGGAGTCTTCCACCGATCAAAATTTCTAGATGACCACCATATATTAGTAGTATTTCCCATGTATTTAATAGTAGTTGAGCACTTTTGCAAGAGTTTTAGACTGTTGTATGCCCTTGCTTGATTGATTGAGTGAAATGTTTGTGTTTGTCTCATGTGCATATGGGTAGTGCTTTCTCATTAGACCCCATTCTTGTATTCTAATCCCTTCCCTCTAAACCCATCAGATGCCTCCGAGACGTGACACCGGTTTTGCTTTCCCACCGGAGCTCACCCAGTTCATCTAGCAGCAGAATGCCTTGATGCAATTGCTAGTTCAGAACCAGGGCAACAACAACAACCCACCGCCAGTGGACAACCTAGCCCGTTTTCTAAGGTTACAGCCGCCGGTGTTTTCCAGTAGCACCGAGCCAATAGTTGCTGATAATTGGCTACGCCGTATTGGAAGGGAGTTGACCACCGCAGGTTGCACAGATGCTAAGAGGGTGCGCTTTGCCGCACATCAATTGGATGGACCAACAGCCTCATGGTGGGAGAATTACACAGCCAATTTTCCCATAGCCAACGTCACTTGGGACCAGTTTCAGCAAGCTTTCCGCACGGCCCATGTCTCGACTGGAGCTATGCAGATGAAGAAGCGGGAGTTCCGCAACCTACGCCAGGGGAACCGTACTGTGGCTCAGTATGTGGATGATTTTAGCAAGTTATCATGCTATGCCCCTAATGATGTGGCCACAGATGCCGCGAAGCAGGAGAAGTTTATGGAAGGGCTGAATGATGAGATGAGCATGCAGTTGATGGTAGCAACCTTCAACAACTACCAGGAGTTGGTAGATAAGGCTCTTATGATTGAAGGGAAGCAGCAGCAGATTGAGGGCCGCAAGAGAAAGTATGGACAACGGAAGTATAACTCAGGAGCTCAACAGAAGCCTCGCCTAACCCCAAATTCGGGAGGACTTGTTCATAACCATGGAGGTCACAACCACAGTGTAGGAGGATCGCATAACCACAATGGTTCTAAGAATGGGAATGGGAACGGAACCAACAATAATCAGAACCGCCCCAATCCAGCCACACCCGCCAAAAAGGGACTTAAGCCATGTTACTTGTTTCAAGTGCGGGAAGACAGGACACTACGCCATGGAGTGCCCTGAAGGAAAGAATGGAAACGAAAATGGGAGCGCCGGGAAGAAGCCCAATCCATTCAGACAAGTGAACCACGTTAACGTGGAGGAGGTTGAAGAGCAGCCGGACGCGGTAATAGGTAAGTTTTTGGTTAAGTCATTTACCGCTCTTGTTCTTTTCGATACTGGTGCATCACATTCATACATATTAAGGGGATTTGTGGATAAGTTTAAACTACCAACCCAAACCCTTAGGACCCCTCTGTTAGTGAGCTCACCCGGAGCAGAATACATGGCTAGCCGATGGTGCGACCAGATACCCTTAACCATTGGCACACATGTGTTTCCGTCCGACCTAATTATCTTGGAGTCACAAGGATTGGATGTGATATTAGGTATGGACTGGATGTCAAAGTTTGGAGGAAGTATTGACTGTGCTAGTAAGTCGATTTATCTTACCACCCCGGAGGGAAAAATGATTAAGTATGTGTCTAGGCATGTGCCTAGGAGGAGCCAAGTGAATGCCCTTACGGGAGTTGTTCAGGAGGAAGTGCATGTAGTGAAGGATTATCCGGATGTTTTTCCAGAGGAGTTACCAGGCATGCCACCAGATAGAGACATTGAGTTTTTGATAGAGCTGTTGCCAGGAATAGGACCAATATCCAAGAGACCCTATCGGATGCCCGCGAATGATCTGGAGGAAATTAAGAAACAGATCAAGGAGTTATTGGAGAAAGGATACATCCGAAGAAGTTCACCACCTTGGGGAGCCCTGTGCTTTTGGTTGAGAAGAAGGATAAATCCCTCAGGATGGTTGTTGATTATCGAGCCTTGAATGAAGTGATGATTAAGAACAAGTACCCACTACCGATGATCAACGATCTGTTTGATCAGTTGCAAGGAGCTAAGGTGTTTTCGAAGATCGATTTGAGATCGGGATACCATCAGTTGAAGATACGAGAGAAGGATATACCAAAGACAGCGTTCATGACGCGGTATGGATTATACGAGTACACGGTCATGTCATTTGGACTGACTAACGCCCCTGCCTATTTCATGAGCATGATGAACAAAGTGTTCATGGAGTATTTGGACAAGTTTGTTGTGGTGTTTATTGACGATATTATGGTATACTTGAAGAACGAGGAGGAGCACAAGGAGCATTTATGCTTAGTTCTCGAGAAACTCAGGGAACACCAGTTGTATGCTAAGTTTAGCAAATGTGAGTTTTGGTTGAAGGAAGTCGGGTTCCTTGGACATGTTATATCAGGAGAAGGTATAGCAGTAGACCCCAGCAAAGTTCAGTCAGTCACTGAATGGTTGGCACCCACCTTAGTTAGCGAGATCCGCAGTTTTCTTGGACTCGCAGGATACTACCGGAGATTCATTGAGAACTTTTCCAAGATTGCGAAGCCAATGACTGAGCTGTTAAAGAAGGATACTAAGTTTAAATGGACAGAAGATTGCGAGGCAAGTTTCCAGGAGTTGAAGAAATGGTTGACTATAGTGCCAGTGCTAACATTGCCGGATATACAAAGGAGTTCCAAGTGTATTGCAACGCCTCTCGCTTAGGACTTGGATGTGTGCTTATGCGGGATGGAAGAGTTGTTTCATATGCCTCACGACAACTAAAACCTCATGAGTTGAACTATGCCACGCATGATTTGGAGTTAGCAGCCATAGTGCATGCATTGAAGACCTGGAGACATTACCTTATTGGAAACCGATGTGATGTATACACGAACCATAAGAGTTTGAAGTACATTTTCACCCAGAGGGAACTGAACCTTAGACAGAGGAGATGGTTGGAGCTTATAAAGGATTATGACATGAAGATACACTATCATCTAGGAAAGGCCAATGTCGTAGCTGACGCCTTGAGCAGGAAGAGTTATGCTAATATCCTTAAAAGTAAGGGACTGCCGAAGGAGTTAGCAGAGGATATCATGGAACTTCGATTAGAGATTGTTCCTAGAGGATTCGTTGCGGCAATGGAGGTCCAGTCAACATTGCTGGACAAGATTCGGGAAACTCAGAAGGATGACAAAGAGATTGCCGAGATAAAGGAGAAGATGGGCAAAGAAAAAGGCCGAAGGTTTTCGTGAGGATGAGCATGATACCCTATGGTTTGAGGATCGAGTTTATGTGCCCAATAACCAGGAGATCAGGAAGTTAATACTTCAAGAGGCTCATGACTCACCATACTCGATACACCCCGGAAACACCAAGATGTATCTGGATTTGAAGGAACATTTCTGGTGGACCGGCATGAAGAAGGATATTGCCGAGTATGTAGTTGGATGCGATGTATGTCAGAGAGTGAAGGCAGAACATCATAAGCCAGCAGGACTATTACAACCTATGCTGATGCCCGAATGGAAGTGGGATAAACTTGGCAGGGACTTTATCACCGGATTGCCCAGGACTAAAGCGGGATATGATTCCATATGGGTAGTAGTCGATCGCTTAACCAAGGTGGCTCACTTCATCCCAGTGAAAACCACTTATACAAGTGCGAAGTTGGCCAAGATTTATATGTCCAAGATCGTATGTCTGCATGGAGTTCCGAGGACCATCGTATCAGATAGAGGAACATAGTTTACTTCAAAGTTCTAGCATCAGTTACACCAGACTTTGGGGACTAGGTTGGAGTTCAGTACAGCTTTTCACCCACAGACAGATGGACAGACCGAGAGAGTCAATTAAATTTTGCAGGACATGTTGAGAGCCTGTGCGCTGGATCATGGATCTAGTTGGGATGACAATTTGCCGTACGCAGAGTTCTCATACAACAATAGCTACCAGGCTAGTTTGAAGATGGCACCATTTGAAGCCCTGTATGGACGCAGGTGCAGAACACCCTTGATGTGGGATGAGGTAGGAGACCGACAGTTGTTTGGACCAGACTTGATCAAGGAGTCTGAGGAGAAGGTTAAATTGATTCGTGATAGACTGAAGATTGCTCAGTCCAGGCAGAAGAGTTATGCGGACTCAAAACGCAAAGAGGTAACCTATGAAATTGGAGATAGAGTATATCTGCGAGTATATCCCTTGCGAGGAGTGAAACGATTTGGAGTTAAGGGGAAGTTATCCCCGAGATTTGTAGGACCGTATCGTGTTTTGGAACGGATGGGAGAAGTTGCCTACAAATTGGAATTACCCGAGGGATTGTCAGAAGTTCATGATGTGTTTCACGTTTCACAGCTGAAGAAGTGTCATGCTAAGATGGCCGATATACCGTTAAGAGATACAGTACCCTTGGAGGCAATTCAGTTGGACAGTGATTTGACTTATGAGGAGAAGCCAGTTAAGATTCTTGAGTTTGCCAGCAGAGTCACCCGCAGTAAGGTTATCAAGTTTTGCAAAGTTCAGTGGAGCCACCATACCGAGGATGAAGCCACCTGGGAACGAGACGATGATCTCCGCAAAGACCACCCACACCTATTTTCTAGCCAACCCGAATCTCGAGGGCGAGATTCATCTTAAGGGGGGTAGGTTTGTAACATCCCAAATTTTCAATTTGGAGTCTTATACATAGTCATCCATGCATATCATATTTTATTGCATTTTCTGTTCCGCAAATCCTCGAAATCCTAAGCAACTCAAGGATCCACGGAGAGAGTTGGGGATTTTCCCGGTTTTTCATATTTGATTTTTATCAAATAATGAAACGAGGATTTTGATTTTAATTATTTTTCTCTCCTAAAAATATTTCTTATCAAAATAAATGAGAGGAGATAATATGACTTCTCCAAAATAATTGAAATATTGGAGGAAAAATGTTAAAATCATTTATTTGATTTTACTTGATTTTATTCGGATTTTATTTGCATTAGAAAAAATTGCACGTTTTCAAAGTTGCATTTTAGGGCCAAGAAAATATTCATCTCGTTCTAAATATTTTATTTAGACAGTGTAAATTTGTTTTGGCATTTTTAGATTTTTATTTAGTTTTCTAGGATTTTATTTCTGTCGGCGAAATTATTTAAAAAGAGAGTTCCCGCGCTCGACTGGGCCTAAGGCCCGGCCGAGCCAGGGCGGCACGCAGCCGCCGCCGCCTCCCCGCGTGCACGCCACCCCACCGCCGCTCGGACCCGGAGTCCGAGCCAGACTCCGCCTCGCCGCCGCTTGCCCCCTCCTCCAAGCAAGCCGCCCCCCTCCTTATAAGCCGCCACCCCCGCTGCCTAAACCACCACCACCACCGCCCGAGCCGCAGCCGCCGCCGCCCCGCGCTAGCCGCCGCCGCCAAGCCCCACCGCCCGTGAGCCGCCGCCCCGCCCCGCATACGCCTCGCCGGACCCCCTCGCCGGAGGTATCCACCGGATCCGCTGCCAGTTTTTTTTAATCATTCGGTTTTTTTAGAACCCTAGATCCGTTTTTTTGGTTCGCTGGTTTTTCTCTGTTCTTCTAGTTAGCGGACGTTCGTCCATACGTTCGTTCTAACGAACGGTTTTCGCCCGTTAGTTACAGCTAACGAACGCTCGTTCGTTAGTCTATTCGTCAGTTTTCTTTTTATCGGATTTATTCCGCGATTTTTCTGATCGCGATTTCTGATCCGATCATAGTTTCTGTTTATCTTTTCGCTCGTTTATCGGAATCAGGCGATTCAAGTGCCTAGAGTTTCGTCTCGAAACCCTCTTCCTGTTTAACCAACTCAAATAAGTTTTTGCTACTGTAAAATTTGACCTAGGTTCAGATTAGTAAACGAAGCTTCTTTTTCGCCATTTGAGTTTCGTTGCTCCGTTTGATTTGATTCTTTTTGCGAACCGGAGTTCTTAAGTTGAACTTTCTGGTCAACCTCTCTTATTTGAGTTTTTTGCTTGTGCATTGTTGCTTGTTACTTATGTATGCTATTGTTTGCTTGCGATAGAATTCCCGGAGTGCGAAGGGTGTTACTACGAGTCTCTAGGTGTCAGGACCCCGACTCAATGCCACATCGATCTAGCATGTAACACCTCATATCACTTTGCGGCCTCACGCACGGTATTCCCACGGGTGTCGCCTTACCTTTGCCCGGGACCGTTTGCGCCTTTTGGCACACGTATATGACAGTGTCGCTAGCATCCATATGATAAGGAGCCCGGGCTGACATGGCTAGTCGTAAACCCAAAGCGGCACAGACTTACAGGGACAGGCATCCATGACCCAGCATCGAACGTGTCGGTCATCAGCGAGTGAATCCAGGCTGTAGCACTGGGCTAGCAGGACTCCGGTGAACCGGGCTGTAGCGGGCTAACAGGACTCCGGTATTCATCGCGTGACATTTCCCCGTAGGGACAGACACAGGAACGAAGAAGGACACATGCCGGCCAGCCTAAGTGTTCCGGAGCAGTAGCAAGCTACCATGGCTCGGTGGAAACACTAGGAGACATTTCCCGGTAAGAGAGGCTACTAAAGATAAACAACTAGATGGTCAGATCCCACACATACCAAGCATTTCAATAGCATACACACAATATGCTCGATATGTGCAAATACAACATGGCATCACAACATGACTCTACGACTCAAATAATTTATTCAATAGGCTCCGAGGAGCGAGATATTACAAACATGGGTCTCATGACCCAACAATCAGAGCATACAAATCAAGCACAAGCGGAAGCTATCATGTCTGAGTACAGACATCTATAAATGAAAAAGGCTGAGAAGCCTGACTATCTACCAAATCCTGCCGAGGCACAAGATCGTAGCTGAGGTAACAAGCTAAACGTCGAAGACCACGCGGAAATACTAGTGAGACTGAAGTCTCTCTGCAAAAACATAAAATAGGCAAACGTGAGTACAAATGTACCCAGCAAGACTTACATCAGAACTATCTACATATGCATCATTATCAACAAAGGGATGGTGGGGTTTAACTGCAGCAAGCCAGCTTTGACTCGGTGGCTATCCTGAACTACGACTGCGAGTAACTTTTTTGAGGTGGCGCACACGAGTCCACATATTCACCATATCAATACACCACTATGGATCCGCTCCCGTCTCCCTACGAGAAAGCCATCCATAGCACTCACGCTTATCTTGCGTATTTTAGAGTATCCACTTTCACTTGTCTATGAACTGATATAAGCAACCCAGAAGTCCTTTTCCGCGGACACGGCTATTCGAATAGATTAGGTTAACCCTGCAGGGGTGTACTTCTTCACACACGCTCTCACCACTTACCGCCGTTTACACGACATGTACTCGGCAACCTTCAAGCGGAAGCCCAACGTGGGTGTCGGCCACGACCTACCTAATCACCTAAGTCTCTAGTCCAGGTTTATCGCCTATTCGGGTTCCATCCATGAGGAGATCCGGCCGGAGTTTCGCTCACAGCCCCAAACGATGTGAACAGGGTTCCCGAGACACCAAACGGGCGCCCGGTACACCGTGCCACGTGCCTACCGCATCACAGCCCACCCCTACGGTCAGCGCTGCGCACGGCCTCCAGCATACTACAAACACCAGAAACTACTTGCAACTCCTGGAAAGAGGACAAGGGTGATCAAGAAGCCGAGAGGGTCCATTGGTTTCGGGCCCAATGCGTGGTAGTAGCTGAATCATGGATCACAAACACAGAACTCAGTTCTTGAGGACGGCTGCAATGAGACAACCCACCATGTACTCCTACATGGCCTCTCACCGCTACCTTTACCAAATCGTGTTCACACACTTAGCTCACACACAGTAGGACATGTTCACACACCTCTGATTCATCCCCGATGAATCAGACCTGACTCAACTCTAAGCAGTAGCAGGCATGACAAACAAACATGAATGAGTAGGCACAACAGGGCTCAAACAACTCCTACTCATGCTAGTGGGTTTCATCTATTTACTGTGGAATGACAGGTCATGCAAAGGATAAAGGGGTTCAGCTACCGCAGCAAGTAACAGATGAATCGATGTTGTCCTAATGCAGTAAAAGAGAGCAGGAGCGAGAGAGTGGGATTTTATCGGAATGAACAAGGGGGTTTTGCTTGCCTGGCACTTCTGAAGATAACATTGAGTCTTCATCAGTGTCAACGATCACATCATCGGTATCACGTCTATCGAGAGGGGACAATACCGGCAACACAGAAGGAAACACAATCAATGCAATGCACAATATGATGCATGATCATGACATGGCAATATGAATGTGTTTTGGGCTAATGCACCTAAAACCAGATTAAATGAAGTTGGTTTGAATACAAGATTCAAATTCAAACTCCATATGTGATTATTTAAATTCCCTTCACTTCATTTGCCCTAAACAGTAGTGATAAGTTGTTCTAACATGCATGAAAAGGGTACAGATGGATTCCTTGAATTTTTCTGATAATTTTTCATATATAAATTATTTAATTTGGAGTTACGGTTAATTTTCTATGATTTTTAGAAGTTTTAGGCATTTTCTGAAATTTCTTATATAAAAATAAATTCAGAAAGTATTACTGCGTCATACTGACGTCACGATGACGTCAGCAGGTCAACGTGGCACAGTCCGGTCAAACCTGACCAGTGGGGTCCACTGGTCAGTGACTAACCTAACTAATCTAATTTAGTTAGTGGCCTGGGGCCCATTGTCAGTGTCTATTAAACTAACTAATATTTAGTTAACACTAATCCTAGCCTAATTAGCCGGGCGGGCCCGCAGGTCAGTGAGAGAGAGGGGGGGGGGTCAAACCTGGCAGTGGGGTCAACCCACGCCGGTCATCGGGTCAGCGGTCGCCGGCGTTTAGCCGCCGACGAGTCCAGACGCGGCGGAGGGCTCGGAAACGAGCCACATGGCATCGTTTCGGCCGTGGTTTGTTGCATTCTTTGCGCGCAGTGGCGCGCATCTAGTGGTGGCGGTGACAGGTGCTGGGGTGGCCGGAAAAGTGGTCGGCGACGAGGTTTGGCGGCGGCAGCAGCTCGGGCAATCTCGGGGTCGGGGTTAGGGAGCACGGCAGGAGGAGCTGGGGCGTGCTACGGACTCCTGAGATCACGGTGAGCACGACCGTGGCCTCGGATACGAGCTGGGGTGGCTGTGGCCACGGCCACGCCATGGCCGGCGGCGAGAGATTCTCGGGCAAAGTGGTGGGGCTAGCTAGGGAGGGAGGTGGGGCACGGGAAGAGGGGGGATCAGCACAGGAGCTCACAGCGGGTGCAGTGGTGGCCTCGGCGAGCTCGGGGAGGCACCGGAGCCGACGAATTTGACGAAGACGGCCGGCGGGTCCGAGGTAGAAGACGATGTTGATGGCGGCGATGCGGCACGTCTGGGGCCTCGTGGCTCGTTGAGGAGGTAGAGGG
>NC_041388.1:325071272-325079396 GCF_002162155.2 Triticum dicoccoides
AGAGGAGGGAATGGGGTCCAGGGGGAGAGAGGGGAGGTGCAGGGGGCGAGGGGAAGTGCGTGGCGTCACCAGAGGGCTCGGGGAGGAAGCAGGAGGTGGCCAGAGCAGGGTGGAGGTGGCGCGCACGGCGGCGTCGCGGTGTCCGCGTCCTTCTGGCGAGGAGGAAGACGACAGGGGAGTAGCGGTGGCGGGCTGGGCCGTGCTGCTGGGCCAGGTGGGCTACCAGGTGAGCGCCAGGTAAGGTTTCTCTCCTCTCTTTTATTTCTATTCTGTTTTATATTTTTCTATTTCTGCAATTTGTTTTTTATTTGTTTTAAAATATCAAATCATTTTATAAAATCCTGGAAATAATTATGGGTACTTTCTGAATTATTTCAGTGACCCTTATCAATTTCCAACATTTATTTGAGCATTTAAATTATTTATAGTATTTAAATGGCCAAAGTCAAATACAATATGATTTAATTCAAAAATCCAAAAATGACCTAAGAATATAATCATCATTTTTGGCAGAGGTTTCCACCTTAACCAGAAATCATGAACTTTTCTTAGGAACCTTTTGGGTTTATTGAAAAGATTTTAATTCACCCTAGTTGAGTTGATTTAATGCTAGGGTTTGAACATCCCCATTTCAATTTTAGGCAAAATTTAAACATGATGCAAACATGAAGCTAGCCTAGAGCACTACCAGCAGCTAGGGATGTGACAACTCACCCCCACTAAACAAGAATCTCGTCTCGAGATTCAAGCGTAGGGTAAGGTGAAGGGGAAACGCAAACTAGTATAATCTTCACGATCCAGGTGGCACTTCAAATGAACGTTGATTCATTCACCATCATTGTCTTGATGTCTTGTTCTGAGAAATCCTGCCAACATGACATGGAGGGAAGAAGGAGACTCTAGAAGGGTCGATCTTCTTGAAGATCGAACAACTCACGGAATGAGACATAGGACCATCTCTCGGGTTGAGACACGAGATACACATCAAGAGGGGTGGAAAGAAACGGATGACGAAGGTTCACTAGGTGGACAACAATTCCACACTTAAGAAGGTGGTAATCGGTTGTCAATGTAGCGAGGAGTTGAGTTGCCATGATACCACAACGAGACACCTTCGGAACCCTGACTCGTAAATATCTCCCCTTAAGTGGCAAAAGAATTACCTTTGATTCAGAGATCATTGAAACTCTTTATACCAGCTTAAGGCAAATCATAATCGATCATTTAGAGGGGTTCGGTAGAATGGCATACTCAAACTTGGATGATGTGGATTACCTTGTTGAAGACAACGTAATGGATGAATTTTGCTTATCACCGGAAATGGAAGAGACCCATGGTAGAATGGCACACTGGCGGTGCAAGCTGGGAACAAAATGCAAATGCTGGGAATGATTCTGGTAACTGGGGAAGAACCCAACAATAGAGAGTGAATTCACTATTGGAGTGGTTATAGCATAACCGAGGAAATCTGGGGCAATCCCAGCTAGTGCCGATGATAAGACGTAGCGCTTGTGCGTGCTCTCAAGAACTTGAGCATTTCCACAATCATCAAGGTTTTATCAACAACCGCGTCAAGGGTGCTGACAACACAACATACTACCATGATGAATAGCGATGGACGATGCAGATGCGAAGGAGGATAACACTTTCTCATATTTCACCTTAGCGAGGCCAAGCAAATAAAATCTGGATGATCGACCGAGAGACATTTAGCACTCCGCTTCTAATGTTCTCCTTGATGTGCTAGTATAACCCATTCATAGATATGGTTTGATATCTAAAACATCAAGTAAAAGGTCGGACTTCGGGAACACAAAAATCCATAGGGGCAACTAGGGAGTAAATCCTACAAAATCCCTATGGGGGGGGGGTGGCCAACTTCCTCAAACAAGATACTATAATAATAGGTCTACCGGATGGGTGTGTTGGCCACGACATCCACCTTACCGGTTATCGAGAGACCAATATTATAGTTCTTAGGGAAATGTTCCAACCATCATATCTGCCTGAGATTCAGCTCTGGTTGGTGTTAGGATATTCCAGGCTCATCGAGTCTTAGGAAGAAAAATGAAAGTTTGCAACACAAATCGACGAGATGACGTTGCGGGATTCTCGGGAGATGAACTACGATAGCAAGCTCCAAAACATGAGCTGGTTCTGCTACAAACATGTGAACACGTTGTCCCAGACAAGCATGACCACGTGGTAGTCTTATAATAAAACACTACCGAGTTCAGGAGGGGGAACCATCAACGAGGGTATCGAAGTTCTTTCATAAGTCCGGATTAGCTCTTATGAAGGAACTCCTTCTCCTTGAACAAATCAATCAGTGGCTTGGTGTGCTAGGGATACATATAGATTGAAGGTTGCAAGTCTTCAAACCACAGCATTCTTCGCACGTGTGCATGACTGATTTGGAATGATTCCAAAGAAAGCAACATTGACTTTCTCGAATCCACGGCGGCAACTTGCATCAGATGCACAGGAATTAAAGGAAGTCACTACCTTCATCCAAACATATGCTTCATGAGCTAGCATGAACAAATGCTTTCAAAAGTTTCCAACACTAGCTTAATGTTCAGCAAAATTATGGAGAAGACAAGGATGTTGTCAATGGGCTCAACAACAATTCATCTAGGTTTCCTTTTAAAAGGAATTCCATAGTTAAGTGAACACGGTGATAGCATTGGTCAGACCCAAAGGATATAATGGTGTATGCTCGAGGGATCAACCACGAGTAAGACAACATTACGAACATCGTTGGTTCCGACTTGATTTGACGATAGCCCACACTCAAATCAAAGGATTGATAAGACAATATGTCCAGCAACTGATCACAGGGACCAATCGATGAAGATATCATCTTTCTTCAACACACACTACACAAGAATATCCCTTTGGAACGAACTAAGTCAGACAAGCTTTTATCTTCCAACTCTCCAAGTTGTTGTCCAGCTTAACCAACTAGCTCAGGGATATCTAACACCGATTCTTGGAAAGAAGGTGGTTCATAAGAAACCAACTTGATCACGGGCTCAACATAACGGTCAGGTGACAACCCGGTAACACCTCCAAGAAGATATTTGGAAAGTCACGAACCACCGGTATGTTACTAAGCTCGAGAACAATCTTGCTTTTGAGGGCAAGACGATATGATCAAATGAGTGAGGACTTGACAAGATCCTAACTCATCAATCGAAGGGTGCACCGAAATAAGGACTAGGTAGCACGATCAGTCTTAGAAGGATGATTCGAAAACCAACATACTAAGAATGAAATTATTATCCTTTAACTACCAAGCAACAGAGTTGCTAGCAGTATTGATTTCACACATCACAATTCATTTGTCGGTATTCCGGTTGCATCAACACGAGGGCCGAGGAATGAACAGTGATGGCAAGAAGTGTCACTGTACCAAGAGTTCATGGGATGGTGTGCAATTCCTATAACAATCTCGATATAAAATATGTAATACTCCAAGGTAGAGCAGAACCAAAAGCTGGATTGGCATTTGATCTGCGGAATACAACTACTTTGACCCAATCCTAGATATGGAAGAGGTACTGGAGTTCGTTTCTCCTAGTCATTCCGGAATAGAATGGCTTGACAGACCACAAGAGTCATAGGCATCGATGAACGAACGCACGCATACTCTTGACTATCAATTGATAGACGAGGGTCAGAATGCAACTAAAGAGAACAACTCAAAGGAACATATAACTTTCTGAGTTGTGGATGCATAGATTAGTATGTCGAACCAAGTTCAACATATTTCTTCCGGATAACCCATGCAGAAAGGTAGAACTGGCAGAGTCACGATTTATGAATGGAGAACTCCTCAAGAGTACTCTAATTGTGATTTTTTTTGATCCAATAAACATCTGCCATAAGTAGTTCATGGTATTTGGAAGAAGAAGATACCACGGACTTCAAGGACTATCGCAAAGGTTACTAATATCCTAAAGGCACTAGCAATTACTATCAACATGAAGTAGGTAGAGTGAATCTCGGGTTCAGAACCCAGGAGTAGAATACCTACTACTAAGTAGCATCACGGGATGCTTCCGAGAATAAAGGCCAGAATCTTCACACTAGGACACAAATCATGGCTAAATTACTAGATGATCCCCTAAGACACCTAGGGTCATAATAATATCTCCAACATATATGTCAAGGTAACGGGGTACCTCAACTCACTGATTAGTGTGGTTAATCTGGCCCATGGGAACATTGAACCGGGAAGAAAGGATTTGCAAATGCATCAGACTACTTAGAAACCTGGGATGACTCGGACAGCATAACGGCTATAATTGCTCAAAAAGATTTGAGACAATCACAAAAATGGTGGCATAACCACTCAGAAGCACAATATCAAGGTTCCGAGATCAACAATTAACATACGGAAGTAGTAGGAACTGAACTGAGACTTAATCCAACAATCTATAAGTCTACGGATTAGTAACACGTGATCCTGATAGAAAGAAGAGAAAGCCTAGTTCTTAATCCCCGTAGAAGAGAAGATGATGACTCAGATCAGAAGGCCATGAGGTATAAGGAGTAAAAAGAGCCTTACGTTTCATCCCACAATCAATTCCCCTACATATAACTAAAGAATTTCTAGACTCAACTTCGACCAGTTTGGCTTGGTAATCCTACAGGCAGTCAAGCTCTGATACCAACGCTGTCAGGACCCCGACTCAATGCCACATCGATCTAGCATGTAACACCTCATATCACTTTGCGGCCTCACGCACGGTATTCCCACGGGTGTCGCCTTACCTTTGCCCGGGACCGTTTGCGCCTTTTGGCACACGTATATGACAGTGTCGCTAGCATCCATATGATAAGGAGCCCGGGCTGACATGGCTAGTCGTAAACCCAAAGCGGCACAGACTTACAGGGACAGGCATCCATGACCCGGCATCGAACGTGTCGGTCATCAGCGAGTGAATCCAGGCTGTAGCACTGGGCTAGCAGGACTCCGGTGAACCGGGCTGTAGCGGGCTAACAGGACTCCGGTATTCATCGCGTGACATTTCCCCGTAGGGACAGACACAGGAACGAAGAAGGACACATGCCGGCCAGCCTAAGTGTTCCGGAGCAGTAGCAAGCTACCATGGCTCGGTGGAAACACTAGGAGACATTTCCCGGTAAGAGAGGCTACTAAAGATAAACAACTAGATGGTCAGATCCCACACATACCAAGCATTTCAATAGCATACACACAATATGCTCGATATGTGCAAATACAACATGGCATCACAACATGACTCTACGACTCAAATAATTTATTCAATAGGCTCCGAGGAGCGAGATATTACAAACATGGGTCTCATGACCCAACAATCAGAGCATACAAGTCAAAGCACAAGCGGAAGCTATCATGTCTGGGTACAGACATCTATAACTGAAAAAGGCTGAGAAGCCTGACTATCTACCAGATCCTGCCGGGGCACAAGATCGTAGCTGAGGTAACAAGCTAAACGTCGAAGTCCACGTGGAACTACTAGTGAGACTGAAGTCTCTCTGCAAAAACATAAAATAGGCAAACGTGAGTACAAATGTACCCAGCAAGACTTACATCAGATCTATCTACACATGCATCATTATCAACAAAGGGGATGGTGGAGTTTGACTGCAGCAAGCCAGCTTTGACTCGGTGGCTATCCTGAACTACGACTGCAAGTAACTCTTTTGAGGTGGCGCACACGAGTCCACATATTCACCATATCAATACACCACTATGGATCCGCTCCCGTCTCCCTACGAGAACACCATCCATAGCACTCACGCTTATCTTGCGTATTTTAGAGTATCCACTTTCACTTGTCTATGAACTGATATAAGCAACCCAGAAGTCCTTTTCCGCGGACACGGCTATTCGAATAGATGATGTTAACCCTGCAGGGGTGTACTTCTTCACACACGCTCTCACCACTTACCGCCGTTTACACGACATGTACTCGGCAACCTTCAAGCGGAAGCCCAACATGGGTGTCGGCCACGACCTACCTAATCACCTAAGTCTCTAGTCCAGGTTTATCGCCTATTCGGGTTCCATCCATGAGGAGATCCGGCCGGAGTTTCGCTCACAGCCCCAAACGATGTGAACAGGGTTCCCGAGACACCAAACGGGCGCCCGGTACACCGTGCCACGTGCCTACCGCATCACAGCCCACCCCTACGGTCAGCGCTGCGCACGGCCTCCAGCATACTACAAACACCAGAAACTACTTGCAACTCCTGGACAGAGGACAAGGGTGATCAAGAAGCCGAGAGGGTCCATTGGTTTCGGGCCCAATGCGTGGTAGTAGCTGAATTATGGATCACAAACACAGAACTCAGTTCCTGAGGACGGCTGCAATGAGACAACCCACCATGTACTCCTACTTGGCCTCTCACCGCTACCTTTACCAAATAGTGTTCACACACTTAGCTCACACACAGTAGGACATGTTCACACACCTCTGATTCATCCCCGATGAATCAGACCTGACTCAACTCTAAGCAGTAGCAGGCATGACAAACAAACATGAATGAGTAGGCACAACAGGGCTCAAACAACTCCTACTCATGCTAGTGGGTTTCATCTATTTACTGTGGAATGACAGGTCATGCAAAGGATAAAGGGGTTCAGCTACCGCAGCAAGTAACAGATGAATCGATGTTGTCCTAATGCAGTAAAAGAGAGCAGGAGCGAGAGAGTGGGATTTTATCGGAATGAACAAGGGGGTTTTGCTTGCCTGGCACTTCTGAAGATAACATTGAGTCTTCATCAGTGTCAACGATCACATCATCGGTATCACGTCTATCGAGAGGGGACAATACCGGCAACACAGAAGGAAACACAATCAATGCAATGCACAATATGATGCATGATCATGACATGGCAATATGAATGTGTTTTGGGCTAATGCACCTAAAACCAGATTAAATGAAGTTGGTTTGAATACAAGATTCAAATTCAAACTCCATATGTGATTATTTAAATGCCCTTCACTTCATTTGCCCTAAACAGTAGTGATAAGTTGTTCTAACATGCATGAAAAGGGTACAGATGGATTCCTTGAATTTTTCTGATAATTTTTCATATATAAATTATTTAATTTGGAGTTACGGTTAATTTTCTATGATTTTTAGAAGTTTTAGGCATTTTCTGAAATTTCTTATATAAAAATAAATTCAGAAAGTATTACTGCGTCATACTGACGTCACGATGACGTCAGCAGGTCAACGTGGCACAGTCCGGTCAAACCTGACCAGTGGGGTCCACTGGTCAGTGACTAACCTAACTAATCTAATTTAGTTAGTGGCCTGGGGCCCATTGTCAGTGTCTATTAAACTAACTAATATTTAGTTAACACTAATCCTAGCCTAATTAGCCGGGCGGGCCCGCAGGTCAGTGAGAGAGAGGGGGGGGTCAAACCTGGCAGTGGGGTCAACCCACGCCGGTCATCGGGTCAGCGGTCGCCGGCGTTTAGCCGCCGACGAGTCCAGACGCGGCGGAGGGCTCGGAAACGAGCCACATGGCATCGTTTCGGCCGTGGTTTGTTGCATTCGAACGCGCGCAGTGGCGCGCATCTAGTGGTGGTGGTGACAGGTGCTGGGGTGGCCGGAAAAGTGGTCGGCGACGAGGTTTGGCGGCGGCAGCAGCTCGGGCAATCTCGGGGTCGGGGTTAGGGAGCACGGCAGGAGGAGCTGGGGCGTGCTACGGACTCCTGAGATCACGGTGAGCACGACCGTGGCCTCGGATACGAGCTGGGGTGGCTGTGGCCACGGCCACGCCATGGCCGGCGGCGAGAGATTCTCGGGCAAAGTGGTGGGGCTAGCTAGGGAGGGAGGTGGGGCACGGGAAGAGGGGGAATCAGCACAGGAGCTCACAGCGGGTGCAGTGGTGGCCTCGGCGAGCTCGGGGAGGCACCGGAGCCGACGAATTTGACGAAGACGGCCGGCGGGTCCGAGGTAGAAGACGACGTCGATGGCGGCGATGCGGCACGTCCGGGGCCTCGTGGCTCGTTGAGGAGGTAGAGGGAGGACCCGCGGAGCTTCCTGGGGCGTCGGTGAGGCTAGGGGTGGCCGGTGGCCATGGGTACGGCGACGATGGCGGCGAGCTCCGCTCGGTGG
>NC_041388.1:325079857-325114008 GCF_002162155.2 Triticum dicoccoides
TCACCAGAGGGCTCGGGGAGGAAGCAGGAGGTGGCCAGAGCAGGGTGGAGGTGGCGCGCACGGCGGCGTCGCGGTGTCCGCGTCCTTCTGGCGAGGAGGAAGACGACAGGGGAGTAGCGGTGGCGGGCTGGGCCGTGCTGCTGGGCCAGGTGGGCTACCAGGTGAGCGCCAGGTAAGGTTTCTCTCCTCTCTTTTATTTCTATTCTGTTTTATATTTTTCTATTTCTGCAATTTGTTTTTGATTTGTTTTAAAATATCAAATCATTTTATAAAATCCTGGAAATAATTATGGGTACTTTCTGAATTATTTCAGTGACCCTTATCAATTTCCAACATTTATTTGAGCATTTAAATTATTTATAGTATTTAAATGCCCAAAGTCAAATACAATATGATTTAATTCAAAAATCCAAAAATGACCTAAGAATATAATCATGATTTTTGGCAGAGGTTTCCACCTTAACCAGAAATCATGAACTTTTCTTAGGAACCTTTTGGGTTTATTGAAAAGATTTTAATTCACCCTAGTTGAGTTGATTTAATGCTAGGGTTTGAACATCCCCATTTCAATTTTAGGCAAAATTTAAACATGATGCAAACATGAAGCTAGCCTAGAGCACTACCAGCAGCTAGGGATGTGACACTAGGATTCGCGGATCGTCAGCAAGGCAAGGAACACATTGATCATACTCTTTTCATACCCGGTTTTTATGCATTAGTTCCAATCCTCAAACATTGCATGATTAGGATGTCATTAACCTGTGGGATGGGAAGTAGTTATTGAGGTAGAACTTATTGCCCTGTTCTATTCAAACCCTTGGGAGTTACTTCTACGTCTGCTTATATTATATTGCTATGCTCGTAGATGTGGGTTGGGTTTGAGTGAATCCATGACAGATGTGAGTTGTTAATTAATGGTTCAACTTAAGGTGGCAACTTAAATTAACATCTGGGTGGATTGAGGCACCTGGGGAACCCAGTGTTGCCTGTATTTTTGGAAATCCCGGGGTTCCGTGTGATTTTCCTATGGACCGCCACCCAGGCTCAAAGGGAACTGAGGTGATTCATGCTAGAAAGTTCCGTGTGTAGCCACAAGCTATTATGGGCTCTAGCATAGTTGAGTAAGTTACGTGAAGCTCTTGAAGAGGCAGATCAGCAGGTAGTGGGATGTAGGTTTGGTATGGTCTGTCTGGAGTAAAGAGTTAATGTTTCTGAAAGACTGTGTATCGGTCATCCGTTTCTCAAACACCATGTAGTGCGATAAATTCAATGGACGCGATCAAGTCTTGTGGGGAAAAGTGCGCAAACCTCTGCAGAGTGTACAATCTAATCATGGTTAGCCGTGTCCCCGGTTATGGACAATCATGAGTCTTGAGTACTTGGGTTATCACATGTATCTCATCATGTTTAATTAATACTGTTGGGTTGTTAATCACTTTAATTGGGATTGAGTTGGAGGAACCTTCTCAATGTTGTTCAACCACCATGATAGTTAAATTAAAATCTATTCCTTTGTTGTAGGAAAAAATTGGCTTTTCGCGAAAACTATAACCATAGAGCTTTCCACCAGCCGAATATGCATATAGTGATAGCATTATTCTGTTCTTGCTCTACTGTGTTATATTGCCAGCATATTCCATGTGCTGACCCATTTTCGGGCTGCAACGTATTATGTTGCAGACTTTTCAGACGAGGAGTGAGGTTCGTTAGGTCGTTGCCGTGCAGCTCAACTATGCCGTTGGAGTTGATGGACTCACTTTATCTTCCAAGCCTTCCACTGTTATCATATTAGATGGCCTTAAGCCATATTATTGTATTAAGTTCTCTCTTGAGACATTCGATGTAGTAAGTGTGTGATTGCTACTCTGCTATAAATCCTTCGAGTACTGTGTGTGTCAGCATTCCCGATCCAGGGATGACACTGAAGCACAGAGACTTGACCGTCTGAGGTCGGGTCGCTACAATTTTGTTTCTAAATGCTTATGCCTCTTGCAATATCTATCTTCCCTATTTGATGTGTACTTGCAAACCCAATGCACTCCAAAAAAATTGACATGTTTATAGGAGACATTTTCATCATAACTAGTGCAATCGTCATTAGTACTATGGATATTCAAGGAGTTCATACTAACAACATTGCAATCATGCTCATCATTCAAAGATTTAGTGCCAAACATTTTAATGCATTCTTCTTCTAACACTTTGGCACAATTTTCCTTTCCATCATTCTCACGAAAGATATTAAAAAGATGAAGCATATGAGGCAAACTTAATTCCATTTTTTGTAGTTTTCTTTTATAAACTAAACTAGTGTTAAAACAAGAAATAAAAAGATTCGATTCCAAGATCTAAAGATATACCTTCAAGCGCTAACCTCCCCGACAACGGCGCCAGAAAAGAGCTTGATGTCTACTACACAACCTTCTTCTTGTAGACGTTGTTGGGCCTGCAAGTGCAGAGGTTTGTAGGACAGTAGCAAATTTCCCTCAAGTGGATAACCTAAGGTTTATCAATCCGTAGGAGGCGTAGGATTAAGATGGTATCTCTCAAGCAACCCTGCAACCTAATAACAAAGAGTCTCTTGTGTCCCCAACACACCCAATACAATGGTAAATTTTATAGGTGCACTAGTTCGACGAAGAGATGGTGATACAGGTGGTATATGGATGATAGATAAAGGTTTTTGTAATCTGAAAATATGAAAACAGCAAGGTAACTAATGATAAAAGTGAGCGTAAATGGTATTGCAATGTGTTGAAACAAGGCCTAGGGTTCATACTTTCACTAGTGCAATTCCTCTCAACAATAATAACATAATTGGATCACATAACTATCCCTCAAGATGCAACAAAGAGTCACTCTAAAGTCACTAATAACGGAGAACAAACGAAGAGATTATGGTAGGGTACGGAACAACCTCAAAGTTATTCTTTCCAATCAATCCGTTGGGCTATTCCTATAAGTGTCACAAACAGCCCTAGAGTTCGTACTAGAATAACACCTTAAGACACAAATCAACCAAAACCCTAATGTCACCTAGATACTCCAATGTCACCTCAAGTATCCATGGGTTTGATTATACGATATGCATCACACAATCTCAGATTCATCTATTCAACCAACACATAGAACCTCAAAGAGTGCCCCAAAGTTTCTACCGGAGAGTCAAGACGAAAATGTGTGCCAACCCCTATGCATAGATTCCCAAGGTCACGGAACCCGCAAGTTGATCACCAAAACATACATCAAGTGGATCATAGAATACCCCATTGTCACCACGGGTATCCCACGCAAGACATGCATCAAGTGTTCTCAAATCCTTAAAGACTCAATCCGATAAGATAACTTCAAAGGGAAAACTCAATCCATTACAAGAGAGTAGAGGGGGAGAAACATCATAAGATCCAACTATAATAGCAAAGCTCACGATACATCAAGATCATGCCACCTCAAGAACATGAGAGAGAGAGAGATCAAACACATAGCTACTGGTACATACCCTCAGCCCCGAGGGAGAACTACTCCCTCCTCATCCTGGAGAGCACCGAGATGATGAAGATGGCCATCGGTGAGGGTTCCCCCCTCCGTCAAGGTGCCGGAAAGGTTCTAGATTGGTTTTTGGTGGCTATGGAGGCTTCTGGCGGCGGAACTCCCGATCTATTGTGCTCCCCGAAGTTTTTAGGGTATATATGGGAGGAAGAAGTACGTCGGTGGACCTCCGGGCTGTCCACGAGGCAGGGGGCACGCCCCCCACCCTCGTGGGCAGCCCGGGACTCTCCTGGTCCATCTCCGATACTCCGTGGGCTTCTTCTGGTCCAAAAATAAGTTCTGTGAAGTTTCAGGTCAATTGGACTCCGTTTAATTTTCCTTTTCTGCGATACTCTAAAACAAGGAAAAAATAGAAACTGGCACTGGGCTCTAGGTTAATAGGTTAGTCCCAAAAATCATATAAAATAGCATATAAATGCATATAAAACATCCAAGGTTGATAATTATAAAACAATCAAAAATTATAGATATGTTGGAGACGTATCAATTACCTACCTGGATAGGCGAGGCCGAGCAGCGTGATGGAGGGGCGCCGGCGAGGTGGCGGCACTGCAAGCGAGGAGTGAAGGTTTCAACTTGGAAAGGAAGGTGGAAACAGGGGAAATGTGGCTTTTGGCAAGGGGGAGGGGGCGGGGAGGTAGATATTTCCGCAGAAGCCGAAATTTTGGAATCGCTTCAGCAAAAAAACTGGCGCGCAAAGTGTCATCAGACACAGTCCCTTATTCAGAATTGTGTACGATATGTGAACATCACAAATAATTCAGATAGCTTAACCCGTGTGTGATGAGTTTGAACGTCAAAAATTTTGGTTCGAATTTCCCTGGTTACAGTGGTCATCCACGTCATTGCATAATTTGGGTACACAAAGTAGATTACAACATACCCACACTTCTTAGTCAACCAAGTTTAGCAATTAAACAGAGCTAGCTGACGTAAACATTACTCTAACAAATTAAAGACCGACACTCTTAATTAAACAAAACAAAGAGTACTACTGCGGCTGGTGCTCGTTGATCTCCGCCGCCGCCTCCATGTCCAGCTCGCGCCTGACGGTCTCCTGGGGAAGGGGCTCCATGGCATCAATTGCACCATACTTGGCAAGCATCTCACCATCCATGTCTGCCATATCTTTGGAATAGGCCGCCACGAGATGGGCGTGGGCGGCTGTGATCTGGGCTTTGGCGGGCTCCATCGTGGCAAGGTATGCCGCACAGGAACGGACGGCTGCTCGAACTCTCTCGGCGATTGCCAACTCTTCAGTCGTGGGTTGCCGACCGTTGTCAGAGAAGTTTTGTTTGATTTGTGCGGTCACCGCCACGAGCTGGGCGTGGACGGCCTTGACATGGTGGTGGGCGGCCTCCATCAGGGCTAAGGCCGCCGCTGCGGAACAGACAGCTGATGTGCCGCTCTCATGAATTGCTATCCCCGAGGTAGATGCTGCCGCCGCCGCCTGAGAAGTAACAGCGGCCGTTTGGGCTGCCTTGGCCGCCCGGACGCAGATTGCGGTCGCCCTCACGAAGCTTGTTAGCACACGCCTAGCGGCTGCGGCTGCGCTCTCCCCAGATTGGGCCGCCGAAGTTGCCCTCACGACGTGGGTCCACATCCCCATCTTTCATCGGCGATGATTGAACAGTGAAATGATATTTGCAGAGCGGTCTAGTGTGCTTGACACTCTGATGGTGCTCCAAGATATTTTGTGCTGCATCTCACACGGTTGGTGATAATAAACTGTGTGCGATCTACTTGATTTTTCGTCTTGATTTGAATTACGTAATGGGGTCACAACTGTAAAAGACGGTGTTTGAATTGCTAGAACTTTTATTTGGAGTGAACATGCAACTATAGGTGTGTTGTCAAAAAAATGGGAATTATGCAGGGTTCGTTTGGACGTTTTTATACATTAACTTGGTTTTGTAGGCATTTCAGGTGCATAATTCAAATTTGAACTACATGCATATGCTCCGGTGCATATAAACGGGTTGAAAAATCAAATATGTGTCCTTGATTGCATGCTTAGGTCCCATGAAAGAAATGGGAATGAATATCAAATATCATGTCACCGTCACTCGGCCGCAAACATTGAGATACCTGGTTTTTAAATTCTAGTAAATCCAAAACTCGTCTGAAATTCATGAAACTTAGCATGCTATCATGGAGCAGCATCAACATGCCGTGGTAAAAAAATTGTCCCATTTGGGGCAGGTTTGGGTATAAGCTTCTACCAAACCAGAGCTTCTCACAACAAGCGTGATAGTTTTGGTAGGGAACGTGCCACCTTTGGGAACGAAACAATATCTGTTGCCTCTTATTGCTTTTAAAAAATTTCTAGTGTCAACATAGAACAACAGGAGTGTTGTGTTTAATTTTGGAATTTTTGGGGGTTCGTTCGGACATTTTTATACATTAACTGGGTTTTCCAGGCATTTATGTGCATAATTCAAATTTGAACTGCATGCACATGCACCAGTGCATATAAATAGGTTGAAAAATCAAATTTGTGTCCTTCGGTGCATGCTTAAGTCACATGCAAGAAATGGGAATGAATCTCAAACACCCTGCCACCATCACTCGGGTGCAAACATTGAGATACTTGGTTTTAAAATTCTAGTAAATCCAAAACTCATGTGAAATTCATGAAACTTGGCATGCTATCATGGTGCGGCATCAATATGTCGTGGTAAAAAAGTTGTCCCATTTAGGGCAGGTTTGGGTATAAGCTTCTTCCAAACCAGAGCTTCTCACAACAAGTGGTATGGTTTAGGTAGGGAGCGTGCCACTTTTGCGGACAAAACAATATCCGTTGCCTCTTATTGCTTTCAAAAAAATTCTAGTGTCAACATGAACAACAGGAGTGTCGTGTTTAATTTTGGAATTTTTTGGGGTTCATTCGGACATTTTTATACTTTAACTGGGTTTTCCAAGCATTTTATGTGCATAATTCAAATTTGAACTACATGCACATGCTCTAGTGCATATAAATTGGTTGAAAAATAAAATTTGTGTCCTCTGATACATGCTTAGGTGCCATGCAAGAAATGGGAATGAATTTCAAACACCCTGCCACCGTCACTCGGTCGCAAACATTGAGATACTTGGTTTTAAATTTCTATTAAATCCAAAACTCATCTAAAATTCATTAAACTTGGCATGCTATCATGGAGCGTCATCAACATGTCGTGGTATAAATTTTGTCCCATTTGGGGCAGGTTTGGGTATAAGCTTCTCTAGAGCTTCTCACAACAAGCGTGATTGTTTCGATAGGGAACATGCCACTTTTGGGGACGAAACGATATCCGTTGCCTCTTATTGCTTTCAAAAAATTTCAAGTGTCAACATAGAAGAACAGGAGTGTTGTGTTTAATTTTGGCATTTTTCGGGGTTCGTTTGGACATTTTTATACATTAACTGGGTTTTCCAGGCATTTCAGGTGCATAATTCAAATTTGAACTACATGCACATGCTCCAATGCATATAAATTGGTTGAAAAATCAAATTTGTGTCCTTCGATGCATGCTTAGGTCCCATGCAAGAAATGGGAATGAATTTCAAACACCCTGCCACCGTCACTCGGCCGCAAACATTGAGATACTTGGTTTTAAAATTCTAGTAAATCCAAAACTCGTCTGAAATTCATGAAACTTGGCATGCTATCATGGAGCGGCATCAAGATGCCGTGGTAAAAAATTTATCCCATTTGGGGCAGGTTTGGGTATAAGCTTCTCACAAACCAGAGGTTCTCACAACAAGCGTGATGGTTTCGGTAGGGAATGTGCCACCTTTGGGGACGAAACGATATTTGTTTCCTCTTATTGCTTTCAAAAAATTTCTAGTGTCAACATAAAACAATATGAGTGTTGTGTTTAGTTTTGGAATTTTTCGGGGTTCGTTTGGACATTTTTATACATTATCTAGGTTTTGTAGGCATTTCAGGTGCATAATTCAAATTTGAACTACATGCACATGCTCCAGTGCATATAAACTGGTTGAAAAATCAAATATGTGTCCTTGGTTGCATGCTTAGGTCCCATGCAAGAAATTGGAATGAATTTCAAACACCATGCCACCGTCACTCGGCCGCAAATGTTGAGATACTTGGTTTTTAAATTCTAGTAAATTCAAAACTCGTCTGAAATTCATGAAACTTGGCATGCTATCATGGAGCGGCATCAACATGTCCCGGTAAAATTTTTGTCCCATTTGGGGCAGGTTTGGATATAAGCTTCTCACAAACCAGAGCTTCTCACAACAAGCGTGACGGTTTCGGTAGGGAACATGCCACCTTTGGGGACAAAATGATATCCGTTGCCTCTTATTGCTTTCAAAAAAATTCTAGTGTCAACAAAGAACAATAGGAGTGTTGTGTTTGATTTTGGAATTTTTTGGGGTTCGTTTGGACATTTTTATACATTAACTGGGTTTTGTAGGCATTTCAGGTGCATAATTCAAATTTGAACTACATGCACATGCTCCAGTGCATATAAATTGGTTGAAAAATCAAATATGTGTCCTTCGGTGCATGCTTAGGTCCCATGCAAGAAATGAGAATGAATTTCAAACACCAGGCATTGTTGATTGCCGGCAAAACATTGAGATACTTTGTTTTTAAATTCTAGTAAATCCAAAACTCGTCTGAAATTCATGAAACTTGGCATGCTATAATGGAATGGCACCGGGGTGCTGTGGTATTTTTCGTGTCCATTTTGAGAGAAGGCGCACTTGAATAACAGCCAACAAAGGCATCTTGAAACAAATAGCTGCCACTGTAACATCTGAAATGTTTTGTATAATTTAAATTGTGTGCGTTCTGTTAACCATTCACATGACGCCACATCTCACTCTTTTAATGGCTAGGAGGTGCCGTGCGGACAGGTGCTTGAGTGTTTGACTAAATAGGAGGCGTGCGAGCTGTACTCCAATGTGGAGGCTCACAGGGAAGCGTGCGAGCTATACATCGCAGACTCATCGGGAAGCGAGCCCTTTGACTTCCATGGCCGCCCACCTTGCTCGCATCCTCTCCATTAATGGCTCCCAAGCCGCAGTTTAATATGGTTTTTAAACATAAAACACCCATCGCAAACGTTTTAGTTAGAACACCTGTATGCAAAACCGACCACTTCCCCAGGAAGTTAAGGGAAAATATGTGCCTAGTAGGATTTGTGCAGCTCTTGATCGCAAATGTTTTAGTTAGAACACTCGTATGCAAACCGACAGCTTCCCCATGAAGCCAAGAGAAAATGTGCCGAGTAGGATTTCCACAGCTCTTGATCGTAAACATTTTAGGTAGAACACCCGTATGCAAAGTGAGAGCTATGGTCTTCCCCTTAAGTCGAGGGAAAATTCACAGCGCAGGATTTGTGCATCCCTTCAACGCAAACGGTTCTTTTGGATGACCCATGTGCAACCACGTACAAACAATTTGGTAAGATTTGCATCTGTCATATTGGATATGTTGCCATTTGTCAAACTGGAAAGATTGACATTTGTTGATCTAGTAACATTGCCATTTGTCGATCCTTGTAACATTGCAATTTGTCAAAATATGCAGCTAAAAATCACTAGCACTATCTAATTTTTGCAACTAAAATTCAGTAATTAAGCATAGATTTCATTCATAGATTAAGCAGTCGTTCTTAATTTATACAAACAGTTCAACTCAACAGCTGAACCGACCAAACTTTTCCCCAATTGTTGCAACCACGTACTGAAATAGCTAGTTCAACTATATATACTAGCTAATTTTGAGTACGTTGTATAGTTCCACCACACATCTATAGTCAGATGAACTGAACAAAATAGCCCCTAAATACTACGAAAGGGCTTTTTGCTACTTCCGGTAGCCTTTCCTCTGCCGAGCGCGCTCAGTAAGATGGAGAGGAGGAGGAGGAGGAGCCTACCGACAAGCTGGAAAAATGCAATACGGTGCTTGCCGCCGCTGCACGTTCAGCGACGCTCGCCAGCTTGAACACCCACTACCGCTCCAGACGATCCCTCTCGAAGCGGCCGGACTGCTCGTAGACCTCCTGATTCCTCGCCTATGCATCATCATGTGTTGCAGCCGCGGCTGCAGTAAGGCTCTTTGCGTGCTCGACGAGGCGCACCTCCTCCTCCCGCAGGAACTCGATGTAGCGCGCAAGGTCGCTGACGCACGTGCGGGCCTCCACCTCCGCCTCCCTCCTTCGGGCGACGGTGGCGGAGTGGGTGATGATCCCAGCGGTCGAGGGTGGGCTGGCGGCCACGGCGGCTGATGATGGGGTGGCGGCCATGATGGCTACCTCCCGCCTTCGGGCCTCGGTGGCAGAGCGGGTGATGGCCGGCAGTGGGATGGCGGCCATGACAGCCACCTCCCGCCTTCAGGCCGCGGCGGCGGAGCAGGCGATGGCCTTGGCTTTCGACGGTGGTGTGGCCACAACGGCGGGCAACAGCTGCCGACGGGCAGCGGCGTTGGAGCGTGTGGTGGGTGTTCCACGCACACCCAATAGGGACACCACCACGCACTACACTACGTCGGGGACTGAGCCACTGCCACGGTGTAGCCTTCCAACTAGAGTTGTCCTCTGATGACGGCGGAGTGGATGAGCGACGACGGCGGACCGGTGCCATTGGCGATTGTGGGAGAAGCAGATGAGATAAGCAACAGGGAGGGAGGGGAAATGCGATGCAGGACTCGCCGGCCATGAGGGTTTATATAGCAGGCCGGTAAAGCATTGGGATTTTGGGGGATTTCACCGAGTCGGCCGGGAAGCTTGCACGGAAAACTACGAGATTGCGCGAGAACGGTTACTGACGATTCATTGGCGTCACTTTGAGCCACCGTTCGGCCAAAAGAACGCCCCCGCGCGTTGCACAAGCTTGCGTTGTAAGCCGTCTGTGGCAGCGGGGTGACAAGACATGCGAGAGGAGGACGAAAGAACACGTACACATATGGTTAATACAAAAAAACATTTGCGATTTAATTACCTACTATACCACCATCCTGGTTTATAAGTAGGATTTAACTAATAAAATATGAATGCATGTCGCCAAAGATTATATCGTTGGATTCGTATTTGAGCATAGTTTCCAGTTATACAATTTTTGTAACATGCATTAAAACTTTTTTGGTTAAATTTAAGGTCATATACTAGCAAGCGTTTGCCCGCAACACACACGGCTTATTCCATCACAAAAAGCTCGGATGGATCAATTGTATGTCATGTATCGCACACGCAACTCTAATCTGATCCGTGCTTGATGTCTTCCTCATCGCTCGCACAGTTCGTGTTATTTGCCACGTATCACTGTGCCAGCCTCTGCTCGCTTCCCTCGGTAAGCTCTGCTCGTCATTCGGTGCTGCAACACGCTCTGCTCGCGTCTGTCTGCACGCTCGATTTGTGGACAGCTTTTGCTTGCGTGTTCAACTGCTATATGCATATCTATATGGTTGCTCGCCGTTGAGGCGACCGCGGAGCGCTCTGCTCGCATCTCTCCGCGGGCGCTCTGCCAGCGGTTGCGCGTTGATACGTCTCCAACGTATCTATAATTTTTTTTATTGTTCCATGCTATTATATTATCAATCTTGGATGTTTTATAATTATTTTATAGTAATTTTATATCATTTTTTGGTACTAACCTATTAACATAGTGCCAAGTGACAGTTCCTGTTTTTTGCATGTTTTTTACATCACAGATAATCAATACCAAACGGAGTCCAAATGCCACGAAACTTTACAGAGATTTTTTATGGACCAAAAGACACCTAATGGGCCAAGGTTGCGCCTGGGGGGAGTGCTCCGAGGAGAGCACAACCCACCAGGGCGCCCGGGAGGCCCAGGCACGCCCTGGTGGGTTGTGCCCACCTCGGGTGCCCCCCGGACCGCCTCTTTGTTCTATAAATACCCCAATATTCCAGAAACCATAGGGGAGTCGACAAAAATCAATTCTAGCTGCCGCAAAGTCCAGAACCACCAGATCCAATCTAGACACCATCACGGATGGGGTTCACCACCTCCATTGGTGCCTCTCCGATGATGCGTGAGTAGTTCTTTGTAGACCTTCGGGTCCGTAGTTAGTAGATAGATGGCTTCCTCTCTCTCGTTTGATTCTCAATACAATGGTCTCTTGGAGATCCATATGATGTAACTCTTTTTCCGGTGTGTTTGTTGGGATCGGATGAACCTCGAGTTTATGATCAGATCTATCTTTTTATATCCATGAAAGTATTTGAGTTTCTTTGATCTCTTTTATGCATGATTGCTTATAGCCTCGTATTTCTTCTCCGATATTTGGGTTTTAATTGTCCAACTTGATCTATTTATCTTGCCATGGGAAGAGGTGCTTTGTAGTGGGTTCAATCTTACGGTGCTTGATCCCAGTGACAGAAGGGGAACCGGCACGTATGTATCGTTGCTACTAAGGATAAAACGATGGGGTCTATCTCTACACAGATAGATCTTATCTACATCATGTCATTGTTCTTATTGCATTACTCTGTTTCTCCATGAACTTAACACACTAGATGCATGCTGGATAGCGGTCGATGTGTGGAGTTATAGTAGTAGATGTAGGCAGGAGTCGGTCTACTAATCTTGGACGTGATGCATATATAATGATCATTGCCTGGATATCTTCATGAGTATTTGAAGTTCTATCAATTGCCCAACGGTAATTTATTTACCCACCATTTTCTATTTTTCCCGAGAGAAGCCACTAGTGAAACCTACGGCCCACGAGTCTCTTTCTCATATTATTTGCCTTTGCGATCTATTTTCCTTTGTTTTTATTTTTAGATCTACTAAACCAAAAATACAAAAATACCTTGCTGCAATTTATTTTATTTGGCATTTGATCTATGAATATTTACAACTTTCTCCCGTCAATGCACCAATTTCTGGCACCGTTACCGAAAGGGATTGACAACCCCTTTAACACGTCTGGTTGTGAGTATTTGTTATTTGCCTGCAGGGGCTGTTTACATTGTGTTGATTGGTTCTCCTACTGGTTCGATAACCTTGGTTTCATATCTGAGGGAAATACATACCGTTGTTGTGCTGCATCATCCCTTCCTCTTTGGGGAAATACCGACGTAGCTTCAAGCGACATCAGGCGTGTGCATGATCACGTCGAGGGCCCCATATGCATGCGGTTGCATCGCACGCGTTGCTACGCGATGTAGTTATGTGCGACACGATGGAGTTACGCGCTGTAAATTAGAACTGCCATCAGGGCATGATAATATTCCAGGCCGTCCGGCTTCCCCTTTAATTCCCGCGGCCATTATAACCTTAGTCTTTTTCAACCTGTCGATCGCGTCCCACAACACAACAATCACACTGCTACCTCTTGAGCACTTGCGTTGGTTTTCCCTTGAAGAGGAAAGGGTGATGCAGCAAAGTAGAGTAAGTATTTCCCTCAGTTTTTGAGAACCAAGTTATCAATCCAGTAGGAGGCCACGCACAAGTCCCTCGCACCTACACAAATAAATCCTCGCAACCAACGCGATAAGGGGTTGTCAATTCCTACACAGTCACTTACGAGAGTGAGATCTGATAGATATGATAAGATAATATTGTTGGTATTTTTATGATAAAGATGCAAAGTAAAATAAAAGGCAAAGGAATTAAATAAGTATTGGAAGATTAATATAATGGAAGATAGACCCGGGGGCCATAGGTTTCACTAGTGGCTTCTCTCAAGAGCATGAGTATTCACGGTGGGTAAACAAATTATTGTTGAGCAATTGACAGAATTGAGCATAGTTATGAGAATATCTAGGTATGATCATGTATATAGGCATCATGTCTGAGACAAGTAGACCGACTCCTGCCTGCATCTACTACTATTACTCCACACATCGACTGCTATCCAGCATGCATCTAGAGTATTAAGTTCAAGAGAACAGAGTAACGCTTTAAGCAAGATGACATGCTGTAGAGGGATAATTCATGCAATATGATGAAAACCCCATCTTGTTATCCTCGATGGCAACAATACAATATGTGGCTTGCTGCCCCTACTGTCACTAGAAATGACACCGCAAGATTGAACCCAAAGCTAAGCACTTCTCCCATTGCAAGAAAGATCAATCTAGTAGGCCAAACCAAACTAATAATTCGAAGAGACTTGCAAAGATAACCAATCATACATAAAAGAATTCAGAGAAGATTCAAATATTGTTCATAGATAAACTTTATCATAAACCCATAATTCATCGGTCTCAACAAACACACCGCAAAAGAAGATTACATCGAATAGATCTCCACAAGAGAGAGGGAGACCTTTGTATTGAGATCCAAGAAGAGAGAAGAAGCCATCTAGCTAATAACTATGGACCCGTAGGTCTGAGGTAAACTACTCACACTTCATCGGAGAGGCTATGGTGTTGATGTAGACGCCCTCTGTGATCGATGCCCCCTCCGGTGGAGCTCCAGAACAGACCCCAAGATGGGATCTCGTGGATACAGAAAGTTACGGCGGCGGAATTAGGGTTTTGGCTCTGTATCTGGTAGTTTGGCGGTACATAGGTATATATAGGAGGAAGGAGTACGTCGGTGGAGCAACAGGGGGCCCACGAGGGTGGAGGGCGCGCCTGGGGGGTAGGCGCACCCCCCTACCTTGTGGCCTCCTGGTTGATGTCTTGACGTAGGGTCCAAGTCCTCTGGATCATGTTTGTTCCGAAAATCACATTCCCGAAGGTTTCATTCTGTTTGGACTCCATTTGATATTCTTTTTCTGTGAAACCCTAATATAGGCAAAAAAAATAGCAATTCTGGGCTGCGCCTTCGGTTAACATGTTAGTCCCAAAAGTAATATAAAAGTGTATAATAAAGCCCAATAATGTCCAAAACAGAATATAATATAGCATGGAATGATCAAAAATTATCTATACGTTGGAGACGTATCAAGCATCCCCAAGCTTAATTCCTGCTCGTCCTCGAGTAGGTAAATGATAAAAACAGAATTTTTGATGTGGAATGCTACTTGGCATAATTTGAATGTAATTCTTCTTAATTGTGGTATGAATATTCAGATCCGAAAGATTCAAGACAAAAGTTCAATATTGACATAGAAAAAATAATACTTCAAGCATACTAACTAAGCAATTATGTCTCTTCAAAATAACATGGCCAAAGAAAGTTATCCCTACAAAATCATATAGTCTGGCTATGCTCTATCTTCACCACACAAGGTATTTAAATCATGCGCAACCCCGATGACAAGCCAAGCAATTGTTTCATACTTTTGGTGTTCTCAAACTTTTTCAATCTTCACGCAATACATGAGTGTGAGCCATGGACATAGCATTTTAGGTGGAATAGAATGATGGTTGTGGAGGAGACAAAAGGGGGAAGATAGTATCACATCAACTAGGCATATCAACATGCTATGGAGATGCCCATCAATAGATATCAATGTGAGTGAGTAGGGATTGCCATGCATCGGATGCACTAGAGCTATAAGTATATGAAAGCTCAATAACAGGAACTAAGTGGGTGTCCATCCAACTCGCTTGCTCACGAAGGCCTAGGGCATTTTGAGGAATCCCATCATTGGAATATACAAGCCAAGTTCTATAATGAAAAATACCCACTAGTATATGAAAGTGATAACATAGGAGACTCTCTATTATGAAGATCATGGTGCTACTTTGAAGCACAAGTGTGGTAAAAGGATAGTAGCATTGTCCCTCCTCTCTTTTTCTCTAATTTTTTTATTTGGGCCTTTTCTTCTTTTTTTATGGCCTCTTTTTTTTGGGCTTCTTTGGCCTCTTTTTTTTATTTTTCGTCCGGAGTCTCATCCCGACTTGTGGGGGAATCATAGTCTCCATCATCCTTTCCTCACTTGGGACAATGCTCTAAAAATGATGATCATCATACTTTTATTTACTTACAACTCAACAATTACAACTCAATACTTAGAACAAAATATGACTCTATGTGAATGCCTCCGGCAGTGTACCGGGATATGCAATGAATCAAGAGTGACATGTATGAAAGAATTATGAACGGTGGATTTGCCACAAATACAATGGCAACTACATGATCATGCAAAGCAATATGACAATGATGGTGCGTGTCATAGTAAACGGAACGGTGGAAGTTGCATGGCAATATATCTTGGAATGGCTATGGAAATGCCATGATAAGTAGGTATGGTGGCTGTTTTGAGGAAGGTATATGGTGGGTGTATGATACCGGCGAAAGGTGTGCGGTATTAGAGAAGCTAGCAATGGTGGAAGGAAGAAAAGTGCGTATGATCCATGGACTCAACCTTAGTCATAAAGAACTCATATACTTATTGCAAAAATCTACAAGTTATCAAAGCAAAGTATTACGCGCATGATCCTAGGGGGATAGATTGGTAGGAAAATACCATCACTCCACCCCGACCGCCAGTCATAAGGAAGACAATCAATAAATAAATCATGCTCCGACTTCATCACATAACTGTTCACCATACGTGCATGCTATGGGAATCACAAACTTTAACACAAGTATTTCTAAAATTCACAACTACTCAACTAGCATGACTCTAATATTACCATCTCCATATCTCAAAACAATTATCAATTATCAAACTTCTCATAGTATTCAACACACTCATAAGGAATTTTTTTTAATCTTGAATGCCTAACATAATTAAAGCAAATTACCATGCTATTTTGTAGGACTCTCAAAATAATCTAAGTGAAGCATGAGAGAACAATAGTTTCTACAAAACAAATCCACCGACGTGCTCTAAAAGATATAAGTGAAGCACTAGAGCAAAAACTATATAACTCAAAAGATATAAGTGAAGCACATAGAGTATTCTAACAATTTCCGAATCATGTGTGTGATGACCCACAAGTATAGGGGATCTATGGTATTCCTTTCGATAAGTAAGAGTGTTGAACCCAACGAGGAGCAAAAGGAAATAATAAGCGGTTTTCAGCAAGGTATTCTCTGCAAACACTGAAATAATAGGTAACAGATAGTTTTGTGATTGGATAATTTGTAACGAGTAACAAGTAACAAAAGTAAATAAAGTGCAGCAAGGTGGCCCAATCCTTTTTATAGCACATGACAAGCCTGGACAAACTCTTATATAGAGAAAAGCGCTCCCGAGGACACGTGGGAATATCGTCAAGCTAGTTTTCATCACGTTCATATGATTCGCGTTCGGTACTTTGATAATTTGGTATGTGGGTGGACCGATGCTTGGGTGTTGTCCTTACTTGGACAAGCATCCCACTTATGATTAACCTCTATTGCAAGCATCTGCAACTACAACAAAAGTATTAAGGTGAACCTAACCATAGCATGAAACATGTGGATCCAAAACAGCCCCTTACGAAGCAACGCATAAACTAGGGTTTAAGATTCTGTCACTCTAGCAACCCATCATCTACTTATTACTTCCCAATGCCTTCCTCTAGGCCCAAATAATGGTGAAGTGTTATGTAGGCGACGTTCACATAACACCACTAGAGGATAGACAACATACATCCCATCAAAATATCGAACGAATACCAAATTCACATGACTACTAATAGCAAGACTTCTCCCATGTCCTCAGGAACAAACGTAACTACTCACAAAGCATATTCATGTTCATAATCAGAGGGGTATTAATATGTATATAGGATCTGAACATATGATCTTCCACCAAATAAACCAACTAGCATCAACTACAAGGAGTAATTAACACTACTAGCAACCCACAGGTACCAATCCCAGACTTGGAGACAAGAATTGGATACAAGAGATGAACTAGGGTTTTGAGAGGAGATGGTGCTGGTGAAGATGTTGATGTTGATGGAGATTGCCCTCTCCCGATGAGAGGAGCGTTGGTGATGACGATGGCGATGATTTCCCCATCCCAGAGAGAAGTTTCCCCGGTAGAACAGCTCTGCCAGAGCCCTAGATTGGTTCTGCCAAGGTTCCGCCTCGTGGCGGCGGAGTCTCGTCGGGAAAGATGGCTTATGATTTTGTCCTCATCGAAAGACTCCATATAGAAGAAGATGGACATCGGAGGGCCACCAGGGGGCCCACGAGGTGGGGGGCGCGCCCAGGGGGTAGGGCACGCCCCCCGCCCTCGTGGGCAGGGTGTGGCCCCCCTGGTGAACTTCTTGCACTCAGTATTTTTTATATATTTTGAAAATGACTTCCGTGAAGTTTCAGGACTTTTGGAGCTGTGCAGAATAGGTCTCTAATATTTGCTCCTTTTCCAGCCCAGAATCCCAGCTGTCGGCATTCTCCCTCTTTTTGTAAACCTTGTAAAATAAGAGAGAATAGGCATAAGTATTGTGACATAACGTGTAATAACAGCCCATAATGCAATAAATATCGATATAAAAGTACGATGCAAAATGGACGTATCAACTCCCCCAAGCGTAGACCTCGCTTGTCCTCAAGCGAACGCCGAAATCGAAAAATATGTCCACATGTTTAGAGATAGAGGTGTCGATAAAAATAAAATATGGACATGAGGGCATCATGATCATTCTTAGAACAGCAACTTATATAATTCTTGTCATATGATCTCTTATGCTAGAGTAACAATTCAATCACAATTTCAAGTATGAATCATAAACTTCATTGAAAACTAACAAACTATAATCTGAGTCATTGGAGCAATTGCAATTTATCATAACATAGGAAAGAGTCAATATAAGTGCTTTTCAACAAGTCCACATACTCAACTATCATATAGTCTTTCACAATTGCTCACACTCACACAATACTCATGGGTATGGAGTTTTAATCGGACACGGAGAAAGATAGGGGCTTATAGTTTTGCCTCCCAACGTTTTACCTCAAGGGTAATGTCAACAATAATAGTTCATGAAAACTCAGCCATATATACCAGGATCTTTCCAACATATTGTGCTTGCCAAAAGATAAAATGTAAAAAGGAAGGGTGAAGATCACCATGACTCTTATGTAAGGTAGGAGATAAAGGTAAACGATAGGCCCTTCGTAGAGGGAAGCAGAGGTTGCCATGCGCTTTTATGGTTGGATGCATAAAATCTTAATGCGAAAGAACGTCACTTTATATTGCCACTTGTGATATGGACCTTTATTATGCAGTCTGTCGCTTTTATTTCTTCCATATCACACGATCGTATAAAGCTTATTTTCTCCCACACTAATAAGTCATACATATTTAGAGAGCAATTTTTATTGCTTGCACCGATGACAACTTACTTGGAGGATTACTAAATCCATAGGTAGGTATGGTGGACTCTCATGGCAAAACTGGTTTAAGGGTGTTTGGAAGCACAAGTAGTATCTCTACTTGGTGCAAAGAATTGGCTAGCATGAGAGGGAAAGGCAAGCTCAATCATGTTGGATGATCCATGACAATATAATTTATCTTAGATGTAAGAAAACATAACCCATTACGTTGTCTTCCTTGTCCAATGTCAACTCTTTAGCATGTCATATTTTAATGAGTGCTCACAATCATAAAAGATGTCCAACATAGTATATTTATATGTGAAGACCTCTCTTTCTTTATTACTTCCTATTAATTTCAACGATGACCAAAACTATGTTTGTCAACTCTCAACAACTTTTATTCATCATACTTTTTATATGTGAGCTCATTACTCTCTAGAAGATCCATATGATCTCTTTGTTTCTTTTTATTCTTTCTCTTTTCTTTTATTCACTTAAGATCATGGCAAAATAATCAAGCCCTTGACTCAACACTAATCTTTATTATACATAGCTCACGGACTCGATTACATAGAAGGATCATAAAGCAAAACTCACAACTAGATCATGCTAAAAGTTTATTCTACTAGATCAAGATATTATCAAAAGGATCGAACTAGGAAAAAGGGTAAAGATAGAAGTGTTGGTGATACGATACCGGGGCACTCCCCCAAGCTTGGCAGTTGCCAAGGGGAGTGCCCATACCCATGTGATTATGTCTCCTTTGTTGGTGAAGAACTTGATGGTTTTGTTGATGGCGTAGGCTTGTCGTCCTTCTTCCAAGGCATAGGCTCACCATCATAGAAGGATGATCGAGTCTCCTGAAACCTCAAATCTGCAGCCAAACTCATCCTCTTGAATCTATATTCATACTCACAGTTTTGATTTTGCGCGTCATAGATCTGGTCTTGGAGGTGCTCGATTTTCTCATGAAGCTTGAAGATGGCCTCCCCAATGTCCTTGACGTCCAGCTTGTGGTTGTTGGTGAACTCCGTGATCATAATGTGATTGGAATCGAGTCCACGCTCCACCATCTCCTGACATTTGAAAACTTCTTGCTCCAATTCCTCGAGCCTTGCCTCCGTGCTTCCGGTCTTCCTTGGTCCCTCAACATCGCGGATGTGCAACAACCCCTCACGCATCTTAATGGTTTGAGCGTGTTGCAGCACTTCCGCGAGGTAGGGGTTGACGACCTTCTCGAAGAACTGGTCCTTGGGGGCACTTGAAGAGGACATGACAACCTGGATCTGTCAGAAAAACAACTCGAAACAAAGACAGGAGATTTTTGCGTGATACGGTGGTCAAAACCTTTGTGAGGTTATATAATGAATTTTTACCGACTAAAATACGTAACGTGTAAGAAAACGGAGTCCGGAAAGCACATGAGGTGCCCACGAGGTAGGGGCGCGCCCAGGGGGGTTGGGCGCGCCCTCCACTCTCGTGGAGCCCTCGTGTCCTTTCCGGACTGCTTCTTATTGTTCTATTTTTCTAAATATTCCAAAACGGAAGAAAATTGCCATTAGAACTATTTTGGAGTCGGTTTACTTACCGTACCACATACCTATTCCTCTTCGGAGTCTGAAACATTCCGGAAAGTGTCCCTTATATATTCCTTCGGGGTTATGGTTTCAATAACATTGGTTTCAACACTTATTGGATTACCTGAGATATAATGTTTGATTCTTTGACCGTTCACCACCTTCGGATTTGTGCCTTCGAAGTTGTTGATTTTTATGGCACCGGAACGATAGACCTCCTCGATAACGTAAGGACCTTCCCATTAGAGAGAAGTTTTCCTGCAAAAAAATCTTAAACGCGAGTTGTATAGCAATACATAATCACCTACATTAAACTCACGCTTTTGTATTCTTTTGTCATGCCATCTTTTAACTTTTTCTTTAAACAATTTGGCATTCTCGTAGGCTTCGGTTCTCCATTCATCAAGTGAGCTAATGTCAAATAACCTCTTCTCACTGGCAAGTTTGAAATCATAATTGAGCTCTTTAATAGCCCAATAAGCCTTATGTTCTAGTTCGAGAGGTAAGTGGCATGCTTTTCCATAAACCATTTTATACGAAGACATACCCATAGGATTTTTATATGCAGTTCTGTAAGCCTATAATGCATCGTTTCTTGGACCAATTTTTTCTAGATCTATTGACAGTCTTCTGCAAAATTAATTTGAATTCTCTATTGCTCAATTCTACTTGACCACTAGACTGTGGGTGATAAGGAGATGCAATTCTATGATTAACATCATATTTAGCAAGCATTTTACGGAAAGCACCATGAATAAAATGTGAACCACCATCAGTCATTAAATATCTAGGGACTCCAAACCTTGGAAAAATAACTTCTTTAAGCATCTTAATAGAGGTGTTATGATCAACACTACTAGTTGGAATAGCTTCTACCCACTTAGTAACATAATCAACAACAACTAAAATATGTGTATATCCATTGGAGGCAGGAAACGGTCCCATATAATCAAAGCCCCAAACATCAAATGGTTCAATAACAAGTGAATAATTCATAGGCATTTCTTGACGTCTACTAATATTACCAATTCTTTGACATTCATCACAAGATACAACAAACTTACGGGCATCCTTGAAGAGAGTAGGCCAATAAAAATCGGATTGCAATACCTTATGTGCAGTTCTATCTCCGGCGTGGTGTCCTCCATAAGCCTCGAAATGACACTTGCGTAGGATTTGTTCCTGTTCATGCTCAGGCACACAACATCTCATAACACCATCTACTCCTTTATAAAGATGTGGGTCATCCCAAAAGTAATGCCTCAAATCATAGAAAAACTTTTTCTTTTGCTGGTATGTGAAACTAGGTGGTATAAATTTAGCAACAATACAATTAGATAATCAGCATACCATGGAGTAGTACGAGAAGCATTTATGACATTTAATTGTTCATCAAGAAAGCTATCATCAATAGATAGTGGGTCATCAAGAACATTCTCTAACCTAGACAAGTTGTTTACAACGGGGTTCTCAGCTCCTTTTCTATCAACAATATGCAAATCAAATTCTTGTAGCAAGAGAACCCATCTAATAAGTCTAGGTTTAGCATCTTTCTTTTCCATAAGATATTTAATAGAAGCATGACCAGTGTGAATAGTTACTTTAGAATCAACAATATAAGGTCTGAACTTATCACAAGCAAATACAACTTCTAAGAATTCGTTTTCAGTAGTAGCATAATTTCTATGAGCATTGTCTAGAGTTTTACTAGCATATTGAATAACATTTAATTTCTTATCAACTCTTTGCCCTAGAATAGCACCTACAGCATAATCACTAGCATCACACATAATTTCAAAAGGTAAATTCCAATCAGGTGGTTGAACAATAGGTGCTGAGATTAATGCTTTCTTAAGTATTTCAAATGCTTCTACGCAATCATCATTGAAAACAAATGGTATATCTTTTTGTAATAAATTAGTTAGAGGCCGGGAAATTTTTGAGAAGTCCTTAACGAACCTCCTATAAAAACCGGCATGACCAAGGAAACTTCTTATACCTTTGATGTCCTTGGGACATGGTTCTTTTCAATAGCATCAACCTTGGCTTTATCAACCTCAATACCTCTTTCAGAAACTTTATGCCCAAAGACAATACCTTCATTAGCCATAAAGTGGCACTTTTCCCAATTCAAGACAAGATTAGTTTCTTCACATCTCTGCAAAACTCGGTCAAGGTTCCTTAAGCAATCATCAAAAGAGGATCCATAGACGGAAAAATCGTCCATGAAAACCTCACAAATCTTTTCACAAAAGTCAGAGAATATAGCCATCATGCATCTTTGAAAGGTAGCAGGTGCATTACATAAACCAAAAGGCATACGTCTATAAGAAAAAGTACCAAAAGGGCAAGTAAAAGTAGTCTTTGATTGATCATTGGCTGACATAGGTATTTGAGAGAAACCAGAATAACCATCTAGAAAACAAAAATCTGTATGTTTGGATAATCTTTCTAGCATTTGATCGATAAAAGGTAAGGGGTAATGATCTTTTTAGTAGCTTTATTTAATTTGCGGAAATCAATTACCATACTATAACCTGTAATAATTCTTTGCGGGATCAACTCATCTTTATCATTAGGAACGACAGTAATACCTCCCTTCTTAGGGACACAATGGACAGGACTTACCCACTGACTATGAGTAACGGGATAAATTATACCTGCCTCAAGAAGCTTTAGTATTTCCTTTCTTACCACTTCCTTCATCTTAGGATTCAGCCGTCGTTGATGATCACGAGCTGTTTTGGCATCTTCCTCCAATTTTATTTTGTGTTGACACAGAGTGGGACTAATGCCCTTAAGATCATCAAGAGTATATCCAATAGCAGCACGGTGCTTCTTCAGAGTTTTCAGTAATCTCTCTTCTTCATGCTCTGAAGGGTTAGCACTAATAATAACATGATACATCCTTTTCTCATCAAGATAAGCATATTTTAGAGTATCGGGTAACGGTTTAAGATCAAACACGGGATCACCCTTGGGTGGAGGAGGATCCCCTAGGATTTCAACAGGAAAATTGTGTTTCAGGATGGGTTCCTGTTTAAAGAATACTTCATCTATTTCCCTTCTTTCATTCATAAACATATCATTTTCATGGTCTAGCAAATATTGTTCTAAAGGATCACAAGGAGGTACGACAATAGAAGCAAGACCAATAATTTCATCTTTACTAGGCAATTCCTCTTCACGGTGTTATCTACGAAATTTAGAGAAATTAAACTCATGAGACATATCACCTAAACCAATAGTAACAACATCCTTTTCGCAGTCTATCTTAGCATTAACAGTGTTCAAGAAGGGTCTATCAAATATAATGGGACAAAAGCTATCTTGTGGGGAACCAAGAACAAGAAAATCAGCACGATATTTAGTTTTCCCACACAAGACTTCAACATCTCTAACAATTCCAATTGGTGAAATAGTATCTCTATTGGCAAGTTTAATTGTGACATCAATATCTTCTATCTCGGCAGGTGCAATAGTATCTCTATTGGCAAGTTTAATTGTGACATCAATATCTTCTATCTCAGCAGGTGCAATATCATGCATAATTTCTTTGTATAAGTCATGAGGTATAGAACTAGCACTGGCACCAATATCACATAAGCCATGATAACAATGATCTCCTATTTTAACAGAAATAACAGGCATGCCTACCATAGGTCTAGGTTTATCTTTAGCACAAGGTTTAGCAATTCTAGCAGTTTCATCACAGAAATAAATAACATGCCCATCAATATTATCAGACAAGAGATCTTTAACAATAGCAATATTAGGTTCAACTTTAACTTGCTCAGGAGGTGTATAAGTTCTAATATTGCTTTTACGAACCACAGTTCAAGCTTTAGCATGATCTTTTATCCTAATAGGAAAAGATGGTTTCTCAACATAAGCAGTAGGAACAATAGGATCATTATAAGTGACAGTATTTTCTTCAACTTTAATAGGTGCAGCTAATTTCACTTCTATGGGAGGATGATATTTAAAGCACTTCTCCCTAGGGATATCAACATGAGTAGCAAAAGATTCACAGAAAGAAGCTACTATCTCAGAGTCAAGTCCATATTTAGTGCTAAATTTACGGAAAACATCGGTATCCATAAAAGATTTAACACAATCATACTTAGGTGTCATACCTGACTCCTTACCTTTGTCGAGGTCCCAATATTCAGAGTTGCGTTTAATTCTTTCCAATAAATCCCATTTGAAATCAATAGTCTTCATCATAAAAGAGCCAGCACAAGAAGTATCGAGCATGGTGCGATTGTTATCAGAAAGCCGAGCATATAAATTTTGAATAATCATTTCTCTTGAGAGCTCATGATTGGGGCATGAATATAACATTGATTTAAGCCTCCCCCAAGCTTGAGCGATGCTTTCTCCTTCGCGGGGCCAAAAATTATATATATAATTGCGAGCACGATGAACAAGATGCATAGGATAAAACTTCTAATGAAATTCCAATTTCAATCATTTGTAGTTCCATGACCTTGTATCATCACATAGCCTATACCATGTCAATGCATCTCCCTTCAAATATAAAGGGAAGACCTTCTTCTTAATAACATCTCCGGGCACACCTACAAGCTTAAATAATCCACAAACTTCATCCACATATATTAGGTGCTCAACAGGATGCTTTGTTCCATCTCTTGCAAAAGGATTAGCAAGCAGTTTTTCTAACATGCCCGAAGGAATTTCAAAGCAGACATTTTCATTTTCATTTTCATTTTCAGTAGGTTCAGTAGGTTGAGGAGCAACTCTTTGCTCTATTGGTCGGGGTGAAGATACCCTGAACAAGCCCCTCAGAGGATTACTTTCCATAGTAACAAGTGACAGTAAATTTCAGCACACTATATAAATTTTTCCTTACCAAATTCCACCTACCAAAGGCGCTTCACTCCCCGGCAACGGCGCCAAAAAAGAGTCTTGATGACCCACAAGTATAGGGGATTTATCGTAGACCTTTCGATAAGTAAGAGTGTCGAACCCAACGAGGAGCAGAAGGAAATGATAAGCGGTTTTCAGCAAGGTATTCTCTGCAAGCACTGAAATAATATGTAACAGATAGTTTTGTGATAGGATAATTTGTAACGAGTAACAAGTAACAAAAGTAAATAAAGTGCAGCAAGGTGGCCCAATCCTTTTTATAGCAAAGTACAAGCCTGGACAAACTCTTATATAGAGAAAAGCACTCCCGAGGACACATGGGAATATCGTCAAGCTAGTTTTCATCATGTTCATATGATTCGTGTTCGGTACTTTGATAAATTTGGTATGTGGGTGGACCGGTGCTTGGGTGTTGTCCTTACTTGGACAAGCATCCCACTTATGATTAACCTCTATTGCAAGCATCCGCAACTACAACAAAAGTATTAAGGTAAACCTAACCATAGCATGAAACATGTGGATCCAAATCATCCCCTTACGAAGCAATGCATAAACTAGGGTTTAAGCTTCTGTCACTCTAGCAACCCATCATCTACTTATTACTTCCCAATGCCTTCCTCTAGGCCCAAATAATGGTGAAGTGTTATGTAGTCGACGTTCACATAACACCACTAGAGGATAGACAACATACATCCCATCAAAATATCGAACGAATACCAAATTCACATGACTACTAATAGCAAGACTTCTCCCATGTCCTCAGGAACAAACGTAACTACTCACAAAGCATATTCATGTTCATAATCAGAGGGGTATTAATATGTATATAGGATCTGAACATATGATCTTCCACCAAATAAACCAACTAGCATCAACTACAAGGAGTAATTAACACTACTAGCAACCCACAGGTACCAATCCCGGACTTGGAGACAAGAATTGGATACAAGAGATGAACTAGGGTTTTGAGAGGAGATGGTGCTGGTGAAGATGTTGATGGAGATTTCCCTCTCCGGATGATAGGAGCGTTGGTGATGACGATGGCGATGATTTCCCCCTCCCGGAGGGAAGTTTCCCCTGCAGAACAGCTCCGCCAGAGCCCTACATTGGTTCCGCCAAGGTTCCGCCTCGTGGCGGCGCAGTCTCGTCCGGAAAGATGGCTTATGATTTTTTTTCCTCATCGAAAGACTCCATATAGCAGAAGATGGACATCAGAGGGCCACCAGGGGGCCCACGAGGTAGGGGGGCGCGCCCAGGGGGTAGGGCGCGCCCCCACCCTCGTGGGCAGGGTGTGGCCCCCCTGGTGAACTTCTTGCGCTCAGTATTTTTTATATATTCTGAAAATGACTTCCATGAAGTTTCAGGACTTTTGGAGCTATGCAGAATAGGTCTCTAATATTTGCTCCTTTTCCAGCCAAGAATCCTAGCTGCCGACATTCTCCCTCTTTATGTAAACCTTGTAAAATAAGAGAGAATAGGCATAAGTATTGTGACATAATGTGTAATAACAGCCCATAATGCAATAAATATCGATATAAAAGCATGATGCAAAATGGACGTATTAGTGTGTGTCTCTCAAAGGTGTGTACAGCAAGGATGATTGTGGAAAACTAACAAATAAAGACTCAAATAATACAAGACGCTCCAAGCAAAACACATATCATGTGGTAAATAAAAATATAGCTCCAAGTAAAGTTACCGATGGAAGTAGACGAAAGAGGGGATGCCTTCCGGGGCATCCCCAAGCTTTGGATTTTATGTGTCCTTAGATTATCTTGGGGTGCCATGGGCATCCCCAAGCTTAGGCTCTTGCCACTCCTTGTACCATAATCCATCAAATCTTTCACCCAAAACTTGAAAACTTCACAACACAAAACTTAAAGTAGAAAATCTCGTGAGCTCCGTTAGCGAAAGAAAACAAAACACCACTTCAAGGTACTGTAATTAACTCATTCTTTATTTATATTGGTGTTAAACCTACTGTATTCCAACTTCTCTATGGTTTATAAACTATTTTACTAGCCATAGATTCAATAAAATAAGCAAACAACACACGAAAAACAGAATCTGTCAAAAACAGAACAGTATGTAGTAATCTGTAGCTAACGCAAGATCTGGAACCCCAAAAATTCTAAAATAAATTTATGGACGTGAGAAATTTATCTATTAATCATATGCACAAAGAATTAACTAAATAGAACTTTCCAAATAAAAATGGAAGCAATTCTCGTGAGCGCTAAAGTTTCTGTTTTTTATAGCAAGATTAAAAAGACTTTCCCCAAGTCTTCCCAACGGTTCTACTTGGCACAAACACTAATTAAACACAAAAAACACAACCAAAACAGAGGATAGATAAATTATTTATTACTAAACATGAGCGAAAAGCAAGGAATAAAAATAAAATTGGGTTGCCTCCCAACAAGCACTATCGTTTAACGCCCCTAGCTAGGCATAAAAGCGAAGATAGATCTAGGTATTGTCATCTTTGGTAGGCAATCCACAAGTGGCTCTCATAATAGATTCAGATGGTAATTTAATTTTCTTTCTAGGGAAGTGTTACATGCCTTTCCTTAACGGAAATTGGAATCTAATATTCCCTTCCTTCATATCAATAATTGCACCAATCGTACATGAAGGATTGCAATCTATGTCAAGAACAATAAAATCTATGGGCACATAATTCCTATTTGTAACAATAAGAACATCATTAATTCTTCCAATAGGTTTCTTAATAGTGGAATCTGCAAGGTGCAAGTTTAAAGAGCAATCATCAAAATCACGGAAACCTAACAAATCACACAAAGTCTTTGGAATCGTGGAAACGCTAGCACCCAAATCACACAAAGCATAGCATTCATGATCTTTAATTTTAATTTTAATAGTAGGTTCCCACTCATCATAAAGTTTTCTAGGGATAGAAAATTCCAACTCAAGTTTTTCTTCATAAGATTGCATCAAAGCATCAATGATATGTTTAGTAAAAGCTTTATTTTGACTATAAGCATGAGGAGACTTTAGCACGAATTGCAACAAGGAAATACAATATATCAAAGAGCAATTATCACAATTAAATTCCTTGAAATCCAAAATAGTGGGTTCATTAATATTTAAAGTTTTGACTTCTTCAATCCCACTTTTAACAATTTTAGCATCAAGATCTAAAGACTCTGAATTCTTGGAACGCCGTCTAGGTAAAGGTGGGTCATATTCAGTCCCATCATTATCAAGATTCATATTGCAAAACAAAGATTTAATAGGGGACACATCAATAACTTTTAGATCTTCATCTTTATCTTCCAGAATTTTTTTTGGCTTAGCGGCCATCTTATTAACTAAGGTGGTTTGATTATCCGAAACTTCAGCTATTAACTTCTCAAGATAAGCAATCTGAGATTTCAAACCATCAAATTCTTTAGACATATCATCGAGCTCTTTATTCATATAACCCATAAAACTTTTTTTGTTCTTTTAGCTCATTTCTAAAGAAACTATTATGCTCAAATTGTAAAACCATAAAACTCCTGACGTTGCTTTTGATCTCTTCAAACCTTTTAAGGTGAAGATCACCAAATCTAGGTAAAGCCATCGTCACAAGCAAGCAATCCAACACACAAGCAAACAAGAGATGGGCAAAAAGAGGAAAATAGAGAAAGAAAGGGAGGATGGAGAGAGAGAGGGCGAATAAAACGGCAAGGGTGAAGTGGGGGAGAGGAAAACGAGAGCAAATGGCAAATAATGTAATGCAGGAGATAAGGGTTTGTGATGGGTACTTGGTATGTTGACTTTTGCGTATACTCCCCGGCAATGGCGCCAGAAATCCTTCTTGCTACCTCTTGAACACTTGCGTTGGTTTTCCCTTGAAGAGGAAAGGGTGATGCAGCAAAGTAGTGTAAGTATTTCCCTCAGTTTTTGAGAACCAAGGTATCAATCCAGTAGGAGTCCACGCACGAGTCCCTCGCACCTACACAAACAAATAAATCCTCACAACCAACGCGATAAGGGGTTGTCAATCCCTACACGGTCACTTACGAGAGTGAGATCTGATAGATATGATAAGATAATATTTTTGGTATTTTTATGATAAAGATGCAAAGTAAAATAAAAGGCAAAGGAAATAAATAAGTATTGGAAGATTAATATAATGGAAGATAGACCCGGGGGCCATAGGTTTCACTAGTGGCTTCTCTCAAGAGCATGAGTATTCACGGTGGGTAAACAAATTACTGTTTAGCAATTGACAAAATTGAGCATAGTTATGAGAATATCTAGGTATGATCGTGTATATAGGCATCACGTCCGAGACAAGTAGACCGACTCCTGCCTACATCTACTACTATTACTCCACACATCGACCGCTATCCAGCATGCATCTGGAGTCTTAAGTTCAAGAGAACAGAGTAACGCTTTAAGCAAGATGACATGATGTAGAGGGATAAACTCATGCAATATGATGAAAACCCCATCTTGTTATCCTCGATGGCAACAATACAGTACGTGGCTTGCTGCCCCTACTGTCACTGGGAAAGGACACCACAAGATTGAACCCAAAGCTAAGCACTTCTCCCATTGCAAGAAAGATCAATCTAGTAGGCCAAACCAAACTGATAATTCGAAGAGACTTGCAAAGATAACAAATCATACAAAAAAGAATTCAGAGAAGATTCAAATATTGTTCATAGATAAACTTGATCATAAACCCACAATTCATCGGTCTCAACAAACACACCGCAAAAGAAGATTACATCGAATAGATCTCCACAAGAGAGGGGAAGAACTTTGTATTGAGATCCAAAAAGAGAGAAGAAGCCATCTAGCTAATAACTATGGACCCGTAGGTCTAAGGTAAACTACTCACACTTCATCAGAGAGGCTATGGTGTTGATGTAGAAGCCCTCTGTGATCGATACCCCCTCCGGTGGAGCTCCAGAACAGGCCCCAAGATGGGATCTCGTGGATACAGAAAGTTACGGCGGTGGAATTAGGGTTTTGGCTCCATATCTGGTAGTTTGGGGTACGTAGGTATATATAGGAGGAAGGAGTACGTCGGTGGAGCAACAGGGGGCCCACGAGGGTGGAGGGCGCGCCTAGGGGGGTAGGCGCGCCCCCCCTACCTCGTGGCCTCCTGGTTGATGTCTTGACGTAGGGTCCAAGTCCTCTGGATCATGTTCGTTCTGAAAATCATGCTCCCGAAGGTTTCATTCCATTTGGACTCCGTTTGATATTATTTTTCTGCGAAACCCTAAAATAGGCAAAAAAAATAGCAATTCTGGGTTGGGCCTCCGGTTAATTGGCTAGTCCCAAAATTAATATAAAAGTATATAATGAAGCCCAATAATGTCCAAAACAGAATATAATATAGCATGGAACAATCAAAAATTATAGATACGTTGGAGACGTATCACACACCCACGACAATACATTGAGAGGGGATGTCTAGCGGTGCTCCAATGAAGTTCGGCGAGCATTGAGTGGAGACGCACGCGAGGGAGACGGATCTCTCGGTTGTGTACACCATCGACCCGGCCGTGGTGGACGACTACATCAACAACGTTGAGTAGTTATTTGCTCGACACAAGTACAAGGTGGTTGGCATCGACCTCCAGTACACCGATGGTCGTCCCGGCATAGATCAGAAGGTTGTCGTCGCCCAGTTGTGCGTGCACCATCATGTCCTCATCTGCCACTACTGCATGGCCACAGAGCCTTGTGATCGTTTCAATAGGTTTGTCAATAGCACCGACTACAAGTTTGCCACGGTGGAAACCACCGACGATGTAAAAGCGCTCAGTGTTACGGGCTTGGTCTGCAAGAACCTTGTCGAAATCCGTGAACACTGCAGGGTCTGGGGCATCACGAAGAAGGACTCCCTGGTCGAACTCGCCTTGGCCATTATCGACCCCTACTACGAAAAGATGAAGCAGGATGCCCAGAGAACAAGTCCCCTATCCTGGCACAGGGCCTGGATGCGGCAACTGGATGAACCTCACCTCAGGTTCGCGGCCAAGAGCATGTACACATGCTATGAGATGCACATGCGGATCGTTGACCTGAGGAAGTGCCTCGTTACCCAAATCGACGAGCCCGGGTCGAGCCACAAGTAGAGCCAGCGCCACAAGAAGTAGATGATGATCAGATGATCGTTTATACTAGTTAATCATGCATGTAATATATAGTTTACTTTATTGATGTGTGGAAATGTCATGTATGTAGTAGCCATCTATGTAATTATGCATGTAATATTTTAACTTTGGTGTGTGCAAATGCCATGGTTGTAGTAGCCACCTATGTAGGTGGATGTTTAATTTGGTTTATGCAACCATGTTCTTATAAGTGTGTGTGTGTGTGTGTGTGTGTCTATATATGTTGTTGTTCTGTATGCAATCCCATCTCACAACACACACGTACACTACAGGAATCAGCTACTTTGTTGTCTACCATAGCGGACGGCAATGGTCTTTGCCGTCTGCCGCAGACGGCAACAGGCTCCGGCAAAGTAAGGTTCGGCAAACAGCTACTTTACCGTCCGCTTTATGCGGCTGACGGCAAAGGGTCCTTTGCCATCAGCAGCAGACGGCAAAGAAAGCAGACGGTAAAAAATGCGTTGTTAGTCTGTTAGGTGGCTAACGGCAGGCCTTTGCCGTCCGCCGCTGACGGCAAAAATTTTCCTGCCTTTGTCGTCCGCCGTATGATGTCAGCTAGACGTCACTACACGGCAGGCCTTTGCTGTCCGCCGCTAATGGCAAAATTGTTCACTCTTTGCCATCTGCCACTGTAGGCAAACTGACCAAATGGGTCAGCTCCCAGGAAGCACAGTTGGCTGCCAGTTGGCTTCTTTGCCGTCCGCGGCTGACGGCAAAGAGCCCGTTGCCGTCGGTGGCAAATGCCAAAGAGCCTGCATATTGGCTCTTTTTCTGTTTTTTTAATCCAACAATTTTCACAGCAAATATATATGACATATATAGATATATTTCACAGGGCTATTTAACAGCAAACATATCACATATCCAGCACATAATTAAGTTTCATCCATACATACATAAGAAAGTTCCATCAAGTTCCATCCATACACATTGTTCCATCCATATACATATTACAATGCAAAGTTTCATCAAGATAGGAAGTTCCATCATAGCAAGCTAGATACAATGCAAAGTTTCAGCAAAGAAAAAACAAGCACTCCATCATAGCAAGCTAGCTTCCATGAAGTGAATGAAATCTACAAAATGGCAAATAAGAAAGTTAGAAATAGGTGACTAGAAGAAGAAGACTAGAACAAGAAGTATATGTCATTTATGAGCTAACTTAGGTGAAATGGATCATATATGAGCTAACTAAGTTGAAATGGGTCGTTTATGAGCTAACTAAGGTGAAATCGATCATTTATGAGCTAACTTAGTTAAAATGGGTCGTTTATAAGCTAACTAAGGTGAAATGGATCGTTTTTGAGCTAACTAAGTTGAAATGGATCGTTTTTAGCTAACTTAGGTGAAATGGATCATTTATGAGCTAACTTAGTTGAAATGGGTCGTTTATGAGCTAACTAAGGTGAAATGGATCGTTTTTTAGCTAACTAAGGTGAAATGGGTCGTTTTTGAGCTAACTTAGGTGAAATGGATCATTTATGAGCCAACTTAGTTGAAATGGGTCGTTTATGACCTAACTAAGGTGAAATGGATCGTTTTTGAGCTAAGTAAGGTGAAATGGATCGTGTTTGAGCTAAATTAGGTGAAATGGATCATTTAAGAGCTAATTTAGGTGAAATGGATCGTTTTTTAGCTAACTTAGGTGAAATGGATCGTTTATGAGCTAACTTAGTTGAAATGGATCGTTTATGAGCTAACTTGGTAAAAAGCATCATTTTAGAGCTAACCTAGGTGTGATGGGTCATTTTGGAGCTAACCTAGGTGTGATGGGTCATTTTGGAGCTAACCTAGGTAAGATGGGTCATTTTGGAGCTATCCTAGGTGAAATGGGTCATTTTAAAGCTAACGTAGGTAAAATGGATCATTTAGGAGCTAATCTAGGTAAAATGGGTCATTTTAGAGCTAACTTGGATAAACTGGATCATTTATAAGCTAACTAAGGTAAAATGGGTCATTTTAGAGCTAACTTAGGTAAAATGGATCATTTATGAGCTAACTAAGCTAATTATAAATGCTCCATTTCACCTAAGTTAGCTCATAAATGATCCATTTCACCTAAGTTAGCTCAAAAATCGTTTTAGAGCTAACTTAGGTAAAATGGATGGTTTTGGAGGTCAGTAAGCTTATTAAGTCATTTTGGAGGAAAAGAAGCTAACTCTAGGTCATTATGGTAAGCATATTGGAGGAAATAAAGCTAAGTCTAGGTCTTTATGCATTTGTTAAGCAAAACACTAGAGAAACTTACCGTAATCATGGAGGTGTAGGAGCGGGCTGGCTCGTGCCGGTAGCTGGAGAAGGATCGTGCGATGCTTGTCTGGTGTTATGCTGTACCAATTATCATTACCAATGTCTCGTTACCATGATGACACTCAAATGTTAAGACTAGCAAGTAATGTCCATTCAAATTAAACTCATCGTGGTCCCAGGAGCAATCACTGGCATCGGCGAAGCGGTCTGACCGGACTTCTCACACATAGATTGCACATTTGGTTTTGACAAACACAGTCATACTAGTTAGTAATGAGACAAACACTGCATGAATGTTTTGGCTAATCTGCAGAAGAAACTTACCACAAGGAGCTCGTACATGGCCCTTGCCTACATGTCATTCTGTGCCCTCTCCTCCTCCGTGCCCTCTCCTCCTCGTAATGAGACAAACACAGTCAAACGCACGGCGAGGTCGTCCAACACCAAACCTCGCAGCGATGAAACAACTGCACATTTAAATCTACCCGATCAACACAATTATATATGATGTTTTTCATAACAAAATCGAAAAATATATGACCCCGTCGGCCTCTGGAAGGCCAAAGAACACCTTTTCGGGAGGTGTCGGGGGTCGGGATGTCGTGTCG
>NC_041388.1:325115095-325115909 GCF_002162155.2 Triticum dicoccoides
CGGAGGGGTGATGGGGCGACGGGGCAATCAGGGGCGGTGTCGGGGGCGGCGCCGGGCGGCGGGTGGTGGGGCGACAGGGCGTCGGCGGGTGGGGTGGGGGCGGAGGGGTGGTGGGGCGATAGGCCAAGCGGGTGCGGGGGCGGTGTCACAGCCCTAGCTCAGCCCCTGTTGTCCTTGCTTGATCTTGTTGCATCATGTTTAAATTTTATTTAAAGTTGAAATGGGGATTGATCAAACCCTAGCACCAAAAGAACTCAACTAGGTTCAACCTAAAAATATTTTCATCGAACCCAAAGTGCCTCAAGAAAAGTTCGTGATTTTTGGTTAAGGTAGAAACCTCTGCCAAAAATGATGAATATATTTCTAGGACATTTTTGGAATTTTGAATTAACTCATACTGTATTTGAGTTGGAGCAAATAAATCCTATAATTATTTATTTTGCTCCAATGATTCTGAAGCATTTTGTGGAAATAATTAGGTTTGCATCCACAATTATTTTCAGAAGCAACAAAAATTATTTGGTCAGGAAACCAAATTCAGACATACTGCAGAAAATAGAAAACAGAAACAAAATTAGAAAACCAGAGAGAAAACCCACCTAACTTACCATAGCCCACGTAGCTGGCCCGCTACTGTGCAGCCCACCTACCAAACGTCTTCTCCACCGTTCCAGTAGACAGGGTGCGTGTGCTCGACGCACGCGCGCTCACTGCGCGCCATGAAGCAGTTGCCTGGCTGCCTCCCGAGACACGTCGACGACGCGGGAGACTTCGCCTCTGCCGTCCGCATCGAGCCATCCCTCTCTACTCATTT
>NC_041388.1:325116115-325119625 GCF_002162155.2 Triticum dicoccoides
TGCCGAAGCCGCCACGAGCAGGCCACCGCAGTTCTCGCAGCCACCGTCGTCGCCTCGCTGAACCACCATATCTAGGAGGTTCCCCGCGTCTCCCTCGACCCCTCCGCTGAAGCACGCGACCGCGGGCACCCCGAAACGTCGCCCTCGAGCTCGTCACCGCCGCATCTGCTCGCCGGACTTCATCATCGATTCGCCGCCTATAGGACCTCCCAGACCACTCTGAGCGTCTCTGCGTGATCTTTGTGAGCCCCACGTCGTTTCACCCTTCTCCCCTTGTCCGCGCATGCCCTCTAGCTAGCCACTGCACGAGTTCCGAGCGCCGCCGTCCGCCATGGCCGATGAGGTCCTCGCTCCTGAGCACCTCCGCTCGGTCCAGTGGCACCAGCGTGGTCCTGGTGCCTCCAGGAGGCCGCCTAGCCCCCTTTCTCGCTCCCATGCTTGCTCTAGCACCGCGCCCATGCAGGCAGTAGCTCCGGCCGCCGCCCCGCTCACCGCCATCAGCGAATCCGGCCACCCTAGCACCACCCACCACCACTGGTCGACGCACCTTGTCACGCTGCATCTGCAGGACCCAGCCGCGCAAGCTCCCGTCGCCGGAGTTGGCCGGACGGGCAACCCCGCCGTGTCCTGATTAGCACCAGCGGCTAACCGATGTTTTGGATGACGTGGCATGTCATTAGCCGCTAATGACCCTGACTAATTAACCCCCTCTCTCAGTGACACAAGGGCCCCACGCCAAAATTAACCCTGGGATTTATTCCCTGTTTAGTTTAGGTTAATATAGCCGGCCCCACATGTCAGTTTGACCATGCCACGTCAGCATTGACCGGACCCACACGTCAGCCTCTGTAGTTGACACTGTGTTACTGACCAGTGGATCCCATTGGTCAGGTTTGACCTGGACCGTGCCCCGTTGACCTGCTGACGTCATGATGATGTCAGGCTGACGCAGTAATCCTTTTCTGGAATTAAAATAAATCTTAAATGATTTATTTATTTCAGAAAATATCCCAAACTTCTAAAATTCATAGAAATTCAACCGTAGCTCCAAATGAAATAATTTATATATGAAAAATGATCAGAAAAATCCAATCTATCCATCTGTACCATTTTCATGCATGTTAGAACAACTTTTGGCTGCTGTTTAGGACAATTCAATTAAATGGCATTTAAGAAAGCACATATGGAGTTTGAATTTGAACCTAGTGTTCAAACCAACTCCATTTAACTTGTTGCTAGTTGCATTAGCCCAATCAACAGCATATTGCCATGTCACATTCATGCATCATATTGTTGCATGGCATTGATTGTGTTTCTTCTTTGTTTCTCGGTGGTTGTCCCCTCTCAGTAGACGTGTTTCGGCGATATGATCGATGACACTGATGAAGAGTTATACTATCTTCAGAAGTGCCAGGCAAGAAAAACCCCCTTGTTCATTCCGATACAATCCCACTCTCCCACTCCTTCTCTCTTTTACTGCATTAGGACAACAATGATTCAACTATTACATGCTGTGGTAGTTGAACCCCTTTCCTTTGCATGACCTGTCATTGCCACAGTAAATAGATGAAACCCACTAGCATGACTAGGAGTTGTTTGAGCCCTGGTGTGCCTACTCATTCATGCTTGTTTGTCATGCCTGCTATTGCTTAGAGTTGAGTCAGGTCTGATTCATCGGGAATGAATTGGAATGGTGATGAACATGTCGTACTGTGTGTGAGCTAAGTGTGTGAACACGATTTGGTAAAGGTAGCGGTGAGAGGCCATGTAGGAGTACATGGTGGGTTGTCTCATTGCAGCCGTCCTCAAGAACTGAGTTCTGTGTTTGTGATCCATGAACAGTTACTACCACACATTGGGTTCCGGTAACTCGACCCCTCTCGACTTATTAATCAACTCGATCTCTGTCCAGGAGTTGCAACTAGTTTCTGGTGTTTGTAGGTAGTGCTAGTAGTCTACCAAGTGGCACCCTGTATAGGTGGGCTTGGGACAGACTAGGCACAGTGGCACGGTGTACCAAGTGGCACCCGGATGGTGGGCTTGGGAACCCTGCACACATCGTTTGGGGCCGTGAGCGACACCCCGGCCGGATCTCCTTGCGCATGGAACCCGAATAGGCGATAAACCTGGACTAGAGACTTGTTGGTTAGTCAGGTCGTGGCCGACTCCCTCGCCCGGCTTCCGCTTGAAGGTTGCCGAGGTACATGACATGTATAGGGCGATAAGTGGCGAGAGCGTGTGTGAAGAAGTACACCCCTGCAGGGTTATCATTATCTATTCGAATAGCCGGATTCCTCGGATATGGAAACTTGGACCCCTTGCATAGTTCATAGACAAGTGAAAGTGGATACTCTAAAATGTGCAAGATAAGCGTGAGTGCTATGGATGGCCTTCTCGTAGGGAGACGGGAGTGGATCCATAGTGGAGTATTGATATGGTGAATATGTGGACTCGTGTGCGCCACCTCAAAAGAGTTACTTGCAGTCGTAGTTCAGGTTAGCCACTGAGTCAAAGCTGGCTTGCTGTAGTTAAACTCCACCACCCCGTTGTTGATACTGATGCATATGTAGATAGTTCTGATGTAAGTCTTGCTGGGTACATTTGTACTCACGTTTGCTTATTCTATGTTTTGTAGAGAGACGTCAGTCTCACTAGTAGTTCCATGTGGACTTCAACGTTTAGCTTGTTACCTCAGCTACGATCTTGTACCTTGGGAGGGTCTTGTAGATAGTCAGGCTTCTGAGCCTTCTTCATTTGTAGTTGTCTGTACTCAGACAAGTTAAGCTTACGCATGTGCTTGTTGCTTGTATGCTCTGTATGTTGGGTCATGAGACCCATGTTTGTAATACTTGGCTCCTCGGAGCCTAATGAATAAATACTCTGAGTCATAGAGTCTTGTTGTGATGCCATGTTGTATTGCACATATTGAGCATATTGTGTGTATGATTGAAATGCTTGGTATGTGTGGGATCCGACAACCTAGTTGTTTATTCTTGGTAGCCTCTCTTATGGGGAAATATAGTCTTGTGCTTCCATGAGCCATAGTAGTCTGCTACAGCCCGGGTTCACCGGAGTCCTGCTAGCCCAGTACTACTGCTACGGAACACTTGATTGGACGGCATGTGATTCACTTCGTTCATGTGTCTGTCCCTTCGGGGAAATGTCACGCGGTGACATCTAGAGTCCTGCCTAGCCTGCTACAGCCCGGTTCACCGGAGTCCTGTTAGCCTATTCGCACGCTGCTGACCGACATGCTCGATGTTGATTCATGTATGCATGTCCCCATAAGTTAGTGCCACTTTGGGTTCACGAATAGTCATGTCGGCCCGGGTTCTCTGTCATATGGATGCTAGCGACACTATCATATACGTGAGCCAAAAGGCGCAAACGGTCCCGGGCCATGGTAAGGCGACACCCGTGGGAATACCGTGCATGAGGCCGCAAAGTGATATGAGGTGTTACCGGCTAGATCGATGTGACTTGGAATCAGGGTCCTGACAGGCGGGGGCG
>NC_041388.1:325120201-325143913 GCF_002162155.2 Triticum dicoccoides
GTGGGTGGGGATCTGGTGGGCGTCGGGGAGGAGAGAGGGAGAGCAGGGGTGGGGGCCGTTAGTTAGTCTGCTCTTTGCCGTCTGCCGCTCTTTGTCATCCGCCTTTATATCTCTTTGCCGTTTGCTAGCGGACGGCAAAGAGGTGGGGCGTTAAGTTTTTTCTAAACGGGCTGGGGGTGGGGGCCACCTCTCTCTTTGCCGTCAGCTGGCTGACGGCAAAGAGCTGGCAGATGGCAAGGGCATGTTTTGTCGTCCGCCATTTCTTTGCCGTCTGCTTTTTGGTAGCTGATGGCAAAGAGCTGGCAGTTGGCAAAGTAGCTGATTCCCGTAGTGGTAGCAGCACCCGTCTGTGTTATTATCGGTCTTCGCAAACATTTCTAATTACAGACCTGTTTGCCGCGTATCACACACATCGTGTTATATTGAACCGTTTCTGTTCTCCTGTCTCAACACAAACAGTTCATCCGAGTGAACCGCATGCCGTATATCGCACACACCTTGATTTGGCTGACCGTTTCTTTTGTGTTGCCTAATCACAAACAGTTCATCTGAGTGAACCATATGCTGTATATCGCACATGCCTTCATCTGGCTGCCCGTTTCTTTTGTTCCGCCTCATCGTAAACAGTTCATTGAACTGAACAGTATGCCCTGCATTGCACATGGAACTAAAATTTGAACCGTGTTTGATCCATCCTCCATCGTAAATGTTGTGCACCTTTTTAACGGTTCTTTTACACCACCATTTGCGATTATTTCATCACACACAGTTTCGTCGAAGGGTCTCTGATCATAGTGTCACGTTAGCAGCATCCTGCAGTAGTGACCCTAGCTTGTATCTTTATATTACATGGTGAACACATGTTTATGCATGCTCAGTACCTCCTCCATTGGCAGATGACATGTCTAGGGCACCATTCTCTGCATCTTGTGTAGTATGCCGGTCCAAGGGATATTTGCTGATGAAGGGAGGAAGAAGATCTTGTTAAATAAGCTCATCATAGCGCTCTTATTCTTAGAAAATATTGTTGTTTCTATCCAGGGAAAGAAAGAACTACACCTAGCCACAAGGTCATCTATAAATGCAAATACAACTTTTATCCTTGCGCACAGCGTGATACGTCTCCAACGTATCTCTAATTTTTGATTGTTCCATGCTGTTATATTATCAATCTTGGATGTTTTATAATCATTTTATAGTCATTTTATATCATTTTTGGTACTAACCTATTGAAATAGTGCCAAGTGCCAATTGATGTTTTTTCCATGTTTTTTACATCGCAAAAAATCAATATCACACGGAGTCCAAATGCCACGAAACTTTACAGAGAATTCTTATGGGCCAAAAGGAATACAACGGGCCCTGGTTGTGCCTGGGGCTGCCCCGAGGGAGGCACAACCCACCAGGGCGCGCCAGGAGGCCCGGGCATGCCCTGGTGGGTTGTGCCCACCTCGGGTGCCTCCCGGACCGCCTCTTTGCAATATATATACCCCAATATTCCCAAAACCATAGGGGAGTCGACGAAATATTCATCCAACTGCCACAGAGTCCAGAACCACCAGATCCAATCTAGACACCATCTCGGATGGAGTTCACCACCTCCATTGGTGCCTCTCCGATGATGTGTGAGTAGTTCTTTGTAGACCTTCGGGTCCGTAGTTAGTAGCTAGATGGCTTCATCTCTCTCTCTTGATTCCCTCAATGGTATTTTGGAGATCCATATGATGTAACTCTTTTGTGGTGTGTTTGTTGGGATCGATGAACTTTGAGTTCATGATCAAATATATCTTTTTATATCCATGAAAGTATTTGAGTTTCTTTGATCTCTTTTATGCATGATATCTTATAGCCTCGTATTTCTTCTCCAATATTCGGATTTTGTTTGGCCAACTTGATCTATTTATCTTGCAATGGGAAGAGGTGCTTTGTAGTGGGTTCGATCTTACAGTGCTTGATCCCAGTGGCAGAAGGGGAACCGCCACGTATGTATCATTGCTACTAAGGATAAAGTGATGGGGTCTATCTCTACATAGATAGATCTTGTCTACATCATGTCATCGTTCTTATTGCATTATCTGTTTCTCCATGAACTTAATACACTAGATGCATGTTGGGTAGCGGTCGATGTGTGGAGTAATAGTAGTAGATGCGGGCAGGAGTCGGTCTACTAATCTTGGATGTGATGTCTATGTAATGATCATTGCCTAGACATCGTCATGAGTATTTGAAGTCCTATCAATTGCCCAACGGTAATATGTTCACCCATCGTTTGCTATTTTTCTAGAGAGAAGCCACTAGTGAAACCTATGGCCCCCGGGTCTCTTTCTCATATTATTTGCCTTTGTGATGTACTTTTATTTGCTTTTATTTTCAGATTTATTAATCCAAACCCAAAAATACTTTGCTTTTATTTTATTCATGATCTATTTATTCAATCTATTACAAATTTCTCCCGTCACGCACCAATTTCTGGCACCGTTACCCGAAAGGGATTGACAACCCTTTAACACGTCGGGTTGCGACAATTTGTTATATGTGTGCAAGGGCTATTTATGTTGTGTTGCTTGGTTCTCCTACTGGTTCGATAACCTTGGTTCCATATATGAGGGAAATACCTACCGCCACTGTGCTGCATCATCCCTTCCTCTTTGGGGAAATACCGATGTAGCTTCAAGCGACATCAAAAGGAATTTCTGGCATCGTTGCCGGGGAGGATCTTCAACATATACCAGGTTTCTAATCACAAATCTCATCTCCTCGAAATTTACATTATTTGCCATTTGCCTCTTGTTTTCCTCTCCCCCACTTCGCAAAAATTTGTCGTTTTATTCGCCCCCCTTTTCTGTTCGTCGTTTTCTTGCCAAATCTGTCTTTCTGTGCAACCTTGTTTGCCGTAATTATCATTATGGATGGTTCTTACCCTTTTTCTTGCACTCCCGAGAACAAGGTTCTCAACTTTAAACAAAGGGGAGGAGAAAATATAAAAGATGCTTGGTATAGGATTTGCAGTGCTCATAATAGATCTACCCGTAAGCAATCGACAGTTGTTCTTCTTCGTTGTTTTTAGGTTGGCATCACCACTTGGTATAGATTCGTCCTTGATATGATTACCGATGGAAATTTCTTGATGTGTCCTTGTCTTGATGCCTTTAATGCTATGGGAAATTTAGTGGGCTCACCACCCCTCGTGATTAATGAAAGAACTTTGACTCTTGAGCATGTTATGGAAAGACTAGATGTTATTGAAAAGAAAATGCTCACCGAAGATCATTTGGAATTATAGATAAAAAGATGCATAATTTTGCCACCAATATGGGGTTAAAAGCGGGAGATATTCTTAAGTTGTTAAGAGAAGAGGGTACCATAATTCATGAAAGAATAGAAGAAAGCCCTTCTCGGATTGATAAATTAGAGGAAATTTTTAGTAATCTCAGCACGGCTTTCGCTTCCGCTAAAACTATCGAAAAAACTCCTGTTGAAATTGGTAGAGCTTCCAAGAACAAGGGTGCAACCTCTAGTAATTGTAATAAAGAAGATCTTAAAATGATTGGTATTCACCCGAATTTTGTTGAAGTGATAAGAGATCCTTTATGCAAGAATGAAATCTTTGGATTTATCCCTAGAAGTGTTGTTATTGAAAATCTTTGTTCTAAATCTTTGAAGTGTTCTAAGTGTTTGATTGAAGAGTTGGACAAAGATGATAAAACTTAGATCCTTGCTTTATGCCTAGCTAAAGGTGTACAACTATAGCGCTTGTGGGGAGACAACCCAATGAATAAAATTTATTTTTGCTTTTTGCTTCCTGTTTTTGAGTGTTAGCAAAATTATGCTATTGTTATGATTATGTTTTTTTATGTTTTAATTAGTGTTTGTGCCAAGTAAAGAGTTTAGGATCTTCTTGGGTGATAGTTGTTAGTTGTTTGATCTTGCTGGAAAAAAACAGAAACTTTTGCGCTCACGGAAATAATTTTCATTTTTTACCAGAGAGCGATGAATTACCAATTCCACATATAGTAGATCAATATACAAATTCCTCAGGTCTTCCTATTTTTTCAGAATGTTTGGTGTTACAGAAGTATTCGAAGTAGTCATATTGCTACAAACTATTCTGTTTTGACAGATTCTGTTTCTTTGTGTTGTGTGCTTATTTTGATGGTTCTATGGTTTTCTTTGATGAGTTTTTTCCATAGAAAAGTTGGAATATAGTATATAGAATACAAGAAGAAAATATGAATTGGTTTGATATATGACTTATAGTAGTGATTTATTATTCTTATACTAACGGATCTCACAAAGCTTTTGTTGAGTTTTGTGTGATTGAAGTTCTCAAATTTTGGGTTATCTTACGATGGATGAAGGAATAAGGAGTAGAAGAGACTAAGCTTGGGGATGCCCCGGCATACCAAGCTATTATCCAAAAATGAGCAACCAACTAAGCTTGGGGATGCCCTCGAGTGGCATCCCCTCTTTATTCTAACAACCATCGGTATTTTACTCGAAACTATATTTTTATTCGTCACATACTATGTGTTTTGCTTGGAGTGTATTGTATGATATGAGTCTTTGGTTGTTTTATTTTGTGTTTGAAGTCTTTATCCCTTGCTGGACACACCTATTTGAGAGAGCCAAAATTATGTCATGACTTGTTAGAATTTCTCTCTATGCTTCACTTAATTTTTGATGAGCTATGGACTTGCTCTAGTGCCTCACCTATATCTTTTTGAGCACGGTGTGCTTAGTATTTTTGAAGAAATGCTCTCTTTCTTCACTTAGATTTATTTGAGACTTAGTGAAATTTTCAAGAAATTCTCTCTTTCTTCACTTAAATTAATTTGAGAGAAAGAAATATTTTGCTCATGATCTTAACTTATATTTGTTTGAGCTTGTCAAAAGCAACATACGAAAATTAGTCCCAAAGTGATAGATATCCATCAAGGATATAATAAAAACTTTCATGAAGATCATTGGACAAAATAAACTTGATTCTTAGTAATAGTTTTGAGATATGATGATGTGATATGTGAGTCATCTTTATGAGTAATTATGCTTTAGTAAGAATATTGGTGTTAAGGTTTGTGATTCCCTATGCAAGCACGAAAGTCAATAGTTATGCAATGAAATTATATCCTACTTATGGTGCATTATTCGGCTAGTTATGCCTAATGCTCGCTTATGAGATTATTCGTTTCTTGGTTGGTCGCTTCCCAATCTTTTGCTAGCCTTCATTTTGCACTAAGTATGATCACTACTTGTGCATCCAAAAACCTTTAACCCAGTTTTGCCACATGAGTCCACTATATCTACCTATATGAGGTACTCTTTTGCTATTCTAAGCAAATTTGCATGTGCCATCTCTAATTTTCAAAAGTAAACTTCTCTTTTGTGTGTTTGTTTCGCTCGCGGAGCGATGAGGGGGTGGCTAATATTTTCCATGCTAGATGTGTTATTCTCAAGATGAGTTTTTATTCACTTGTCATTGCATGAGAGTAAGGAAAAGGTATTAGGGATGCCCAGTCCCGAAATGCAAAAAATGAATTTACTTTATGTTGTCAAATAATAAATTCCTTGGAAAGTGTTGGTATGGAGGGCACCCGTGGATACGGTTAGCCATTGAAAGTGGAAGTATGGTTGAAAAAGGAATAAACTTTATTTTCTGTTTGGGAACCGCCTATGATATATCTAAGCATGGAAAGTATTGGGAACTCTAAGTCGTTTTCATTCTAAGTTTTTCACTTTGAGCTCTGGCACCTCTACAAATCCCTACTTCCCTCTGCGAAGGGCCTTTCTTTTACTTTATGCAATTTTTATTTTTGAATTTGAGTCTCCATCTTCTCTTACAAAAGCACCAACTAGGAGGCAATATGATCGTACATGAGTATTAGACATAGCTAATATGTGAGTGTGTTTCATGAATGGATCAATGGTTGAGCATGATGGGCTAGGGATAGCTTATTTTAGCATTGATATTTTGAAACACATGCTTGCTTGTTGATATGCTTGAGTATTTAAATTATCATCAGGGGGTATGAAATATCCATAGTTGATGCATCAGATGGACGCCAAGTGATTGAGATTATACCTCCGGGACCAGAACTTCTTGTTTCAGAGGGGGAATCCATCAAGCTTGATCAACCATTAACAAGCAATCCTAATGTGGGAGGTTTTGGTCAGGGGGACGCAGAAATCGTGCTTCAGGATCCATTACGTGTCCAAGGCCTTTTGTTCTTCTTCGCATTCATTATTTTGGCACAAGTTATTTTGGTTCTAAAAAAGAAACAGTTTGAAAAGGTTCAATTGTACGAAATGAATTTCTAGTTCCGGGATTTCTTACCATCAAGTTGGTAAAAAGCCTCGATTGTCAAAACTAGACTATTTCTTTGAACAATATAAAAGTCCAATGTCCATGCTATAAAGAAAGAAATATGATATGATATGTTATGCAGCATTCCACATCAATAATTCTGTTTTGATCACTTCCCTACTTGAGGACGAGTAGGAGTTAAGCTTGGGGATGCTGATACGTCTCCAACGTATCTATAATTTTTTATTGTTCCATGTTGTTATATTATAAATCTTGGATGTTTTATAATCATTTTATATCATTTTTTGTTACTAACCTATTGACATATTGCCAAGTGCCAGTTGTTGGTTCTTCCATATTTTCTACATCGCAGAAAATCAATATCAGACGGAGTCCAAATGCCACGAAACTTTACAGAGAATTTTTATGGGCCAAAAGGAAAACAACGGGCCCTGGCTGCACCTGGGGGTGCCTCGAGGGAGGAAAAACCCACTACGGCACGCTAGGAGGCGCAGGCGTGCCCTGGTGGGTTGTGCCCACCTCGGGTGCCCCCCGGACCGCCTCTTTGCTCTATAAATACCCCAATATTCCTAAAACCCTAGGGGAGTCAATGAAATATTCATCCAGCCGCCGCAGAGTCCAGAACCACCAGATCGAATCTAGGCACCATCTCCAATGGGGTTGACCACCTCCATCGGTGCCTCTCCGATGATGCGTGAGTAGTTCTTTGTAGACCTTCTGGTCCGTAGTTAGTAGCTATATGGCTTCATCTCTCTCTTTATTCTCAATACAATGGTCTCTTGGAGATCCATGTGATGTAACTCTTTTGCGGTGTGTTTGTTGGGATCGATGAACTTTGAGTTTATGATTAGATCTATATTTTTATATCCACGAAAGTATTTGAGTTTCTTTGATCTCTTTTATGCATGATCTCTTATAGCCTCGTATTTCTTCTCCCGTATTTGGGTTTTGTTTGGCCAACTTGATCTATTTACCTTGCAATGGGAAGAGGTGCTTTGTAGTGGGTTCTATCTTACGATGCTTGATCCCAGTGATAGAAGGGGAACCGACTCGTATGTATCGTTGCTACTAGGGATAAAACGATGGGGTCTATCTCTACATAGATAGATCTTGTATACACTAGATGCATGCTGGATAGCGGTCGATGTGTGGAGTAATAGTAGTAGATGCAGGCAGGAGTCGGTCTACTAATCTTGGACGTGATGCCTATGTAATGATCATTTCCTGGATATCGTCATGAGTATTTGAAGTTCTATCAATTGCCTAATAGTAATTTTTTCACCCACCATTTGCTATTTTTCTAGAGAGAAGCCACTAGTGAAATCTACAGCCCCCGGGTCTCTTTCTCATAGTATTTGCCTTTGCGATCTACTTTTATTTGCTTTTATTTTCAGATCTATTAATCCAAAAACCCAAAATACTTTGCTGCACTTTATTTTATTCACGATCTATTTATTCAATATATTACAACTTTTTCCCGCCACGCACCAATTTCTAGCATCGTTACCCGAAAGGGATTGACAACCCCTTTAGTACGTCACGTTGCGAGGATTTGTTATCTGTGTGCAGGGGCTATTTATGTTTTGTTTCTTGGTTCTCCTACTGGTTCGATTACCTTGGTTTCATATCTAAGGGAAATACCTACCGCTGATGTGCTGCATCATCCCTTCCTCTTTGGGGAAATACTGATGTAGCTTCAAGCAACATCACAGCGGGAGCCTCGAATATATGTTTGCCCTTAGGTCGTTGGTCAGATTGAAATTAACTTGTTTTTCTCCAATTTTCTACCCTACTTCTAGTTGAAACCTGGGGGAGGGGTAGAAGGGGCGGTCGCCCCGGGCCCCAAAAAGTTGGCCCCCTAGTAGGGGCTAGTATAGCAGGCCCATGGGAGAAAGGTAGACATGTTGCTGATCATGAGATGACATCAGGCATGTGCACCTAAAACCGATGTATATCTATTTTTTACAACCAATCTCCATATCCCCTTTTTAGCCAATCTACATCTTTCATTCTGTTTTTCTCTCAAAACAGGGTTTCACCACCTTTATAGATAACAGAATAACGGGCCGAATGATTTCATGGTGTTGAGGAAATCCTCAAGAGCTAAATAGAACGCTAAACACACAATAAATGCCTCAACGCGTCGTCGAGACTAAGCACATGAGCCACACCATCAAGCTCACCAGATCACCATATGTTGGGAAACTTAGTAGAAAACAAAGAGTTTCACCCTACGGTGAACCAGGAACACTATGTAGATGCAATAAACGGTTTGGATCAAATCATTACCGACTCTGAGTTGCAGCGGAAGAATACGAGTTGGTGTAGATCGTACTCGAAGTCCCTCGAACCGTAGATGAACGATCCCTCGAACTGCTCAGGAACCGTCCCTCGAAGGGAAGACCGAAAGCACAACCTCTCCATAGATTGCAAGAGTACAGGCTTCATGATCCGAAAGTGCTTCGTCGTCTAGAGCTAATCGTCGCCACAGAATTAGTGGGAGAAGAAGAGAACCCCACAGGGCTTCTCTATTATGGTGATTAGAACTAGAACTAGATCTAGTCTAGATCAAACTAGATGAGAACTAGATCAAGAGAGAACTAAAGGAGGCTTCAAACAAGACGAAAATATAATAGTACAATATTATTGCCTCTAGGGCATATTTCCAACACCATACTCATCGGCGATGCCCGAAGAAGGATAAAATATGAAGCATGCCCCTGCCGCCACGTTAGCCAATGTAGACATAAGTTTTCACCCTAAGTGTCAGATAATAGGGAGTCGCAAGGTGGCGCTCCAAGAGGATCATGACACCCATAGGAAATATCTCTACCAGTGTAGAGGCGCAAAGCTTTGACTCAACCTCTCCTACACACCACACCATGGGAACTAGTCACAAACATGCCCCGATGAGGACCACACATCAGTGAACCATGGGCTTTAGATCCGGATTAGGGCTTGGCCACCACCACCGGTGACAACCTCACTAGGACCTCCCACCACCGCATACCTCGACAACACTACTATGCCCCCCACTGAAGATCCATCCCGAGTATCCTCACCATCCAGGGCCACTGCCTTGCCATCCATGCCTCCGAGTATGTTGCCCTCACCCCAATCCTGCAACCATCGATCATCTAAGGAATATATATAGGTGGGAAGGCCATGCCTTCCCCAGCCTTGAGCAACCCCTATGACTGTGCGCGGACCACAAGCACCAGCAAATCAATAAAACATCACCCTACCTTACCTTGGTGAGCAAAGGGCGAGCCCCTGACTATTAGGGCAGGGATGGTTCCCTAGCCAATGAAATTAATGATTAAATACATATTTTGAAGACATTGTTAATAACCAAAAGATCACTTTTTTATTGGTTGGAGATAGCTAACCAGGAATGCTTCCCAGTAAATATCATTTTTTAAGGCCTGGCCGTAGAACAATTGTTCTATTGTAATTTTCATTAATAAATCAAAGTATGTACAGAGCAAGAGAAAAATAACAAAATAAAATAGAGAAACAACAACCAATTTCTTTCTTTGGAGACATGGTGATCAGAAAGGATTAAATTGTGAATCAAATCATTAAGGATCTGAAGTTTTCTCTCTTTTAACTATGACCAATCATTCTGAGATCCTTCCTTAAAATAATTCTCCATGAGACTAAACTGTGATTATTGTTGTGAAAGATCTTGTTGTTCCTCTGCATCCAAATACCCCGGCAGCCCATGATCAAAATTTCTATGGCAACTTCAGATGTTAAGTCAACAGAGGCAAGTTCAATGTTTATCAAAGACAGATGTGCTTCTTCTTCTGTTTGGCATAATGGAATCCCTACATCTCAAGGCAAAAGGACAATACCAGAATAGACGATGAGGGGGTTTAGTGGCATAATATGAATCTCAAGTTCTCAACTAAGCTGGACCTAGGGTAGACCTTGTTTATTGAAGAATTTGTGCAAGAATTTAATCAATAAAGCTTTGTTATGAGTCTCAATATCCATAAAACCTAGGCCACCTTTCTTATCAAAGGAAACTTTCTCCCCTACAATCAAGGCAGTTCCTTTATCTTCCATCCCATATTTCCTCCAGAAGAAATGCATCAAATATTTATTAATTTGCACAATGACAGATTTTGGAAGCTCCAAGGTGCTCATAAAGGGAGTGGGAAGACTTGTGAAGACTGATTTGAGGAGTTGAAGTTTCTCACCAGAGGACAAAACGTGTGAAGCAACCCAAGAGTCTTCTTCCAATTCTATGTGTAACAGGGATGAAATCTTCATTATTGGGCCTATTTGAGCTGAGAGGCAGTCAAGGAAGTAGAAGGGAGGGATCCTTTCACACATCTAAGAACAGAATACAATAGGTTAAGCTTAGCTTCAAACACATTTATTGGGACCATCAAGGATTTGTCATAATTAACTCCATGTCCAGTGAAAACAAAGAAGTGCATAAGCAAACATTTTAGTTGTAGTAGTTGGAGATTGCAGACATGCATTGGGATCACAATGTCATCAGCATATTGGGTAATGGGGAAACCTTGACATGTAACATCCCAAAATTCTAAATTTTGGACTGTTATAATAAATAAATAGTTTTGATGGTTTGCTTGAATGTGGTGTGGTTGCTTGTGTGAAATTGAGTGAAATTTGAAACCTTTTTGAAAGTTAAATGAGAGGGAATAAAATGACTTTCCCAAAGTTCCATTTTTCCATTCTGATCTCCATGAATTCAAATTCATTTCATCACAAAACCCTAGAGAGAAGATGACATGACTTCTTCCATTTAAAATAAAAAGGGTTCTGAAAATATTTGAATTTCATTTGGAAATATTTCAAATTCAGAAACTGTATGCAACTCAATAATTTTCATGAGAGAAGATAAAATGACTTCTTCAAAACATATGAAATATGAGTTGGGAGTTTCAAAGAATCAAATTTTAAAGTCCCTATGAAATTATTTTCATTTTGGAGTTATTTGGGTTGTATTCAAATTATTTTTCTCCAGAAATAAAATATATGGAAAATAGGGTAAAATGATTCCCTACATTAGAAAATTGGAGCGAAATAAATTTGAGATTATTTTGGTATTTTTTTAAAATGTTTTTATTGGGTTTTAATTAAACCAATAGCACTCTTTTCTTTACTTAAAATTTTGTGGATTTTATTTGACTTTAGAAAAATGTTCATGACTTAGGAATTCGTTTTCTGAAAATTTTGATATATAATATGCCTATAGTAAATTTTTTATCTTATTTGATTTATTTTATTTGTCTGTAAAATTGTTTAAAAAAACTTTCCTTCCCCACTGACTGGGCCGGCCCAGCTCTCAGCCAGGCTACGGCCCAGCCCCGCGCCGCCTTTCTTCCCCGTGGCCGACCGAGACTCTGCCGGAGTCCGGCACCGCCGCGCCTTGCTCCGCGCCCCGCCGCCTTTGCCCCTGCCACTTTCCCCACGCCTCCCGAGGCCTCCCCCATACATAAATAGCGCCGCACCCCAGCCTCTCCTCCCCGTATCGCTCGCCGCCACCGCTGTCGCATCTCGCCGCCGCTGCCAACCTTCGTCGCCGACCATCGCCCGACGCCACCTGCACCACCGCGTCTCCAAGCCCGCTGCCGCACCGGAGTCCGCCGCCTCGCCTTGCCTCGCCGGACCCGCCGCCGTCGCCTGCGTTGCCGCCGCCCACCGTCGCCGGAGCACGCTGCTGCCGCTGGAAACCGCCGCCGCCGGTTTTCGACGAAAACCGCCCGGACCGGTAATAAACCGCTTTGGTTTTCTTAGGTTTTCTTTTCAAAAACCCTAGAACGGTTTTTCTTAAAAAAACCTAGGTCTATTTTTTTAGGTTTTATTATACAGAGAACGTCCGTTGTTTAGACCAGATAAAAGAACGTTTGCTTTTTAGTCTTTTCTTTTTCTGTTATTTTTTGTCAGGGACCTATCCGTGATTAAAGTTTTTACAGTTTAGTCCCTAATCTTAAAATGATCACTACTTTTTGCTCATTAGTCGGAATTAGATGAAACCAACGCCCACTTCTTCATTATGATCCCCTCTATTCAGTTAATGAACTTAAACATATTTTTGAAAGTTTAAAATTTGATTTCAATCAGATTTGAATTCAAACTTCTTTTGTTCATAACTCGAGTTTTATAACTCCGTTTGAGTTGATTCTGTTTACTAATCGAAGCTCTTGACCTAAACTTTCTAATAAGGCCAAATTCACTTAATTTTGGTACTGTTAGAAATTGTTTTCTATTGCAAGAGTTAATTGCTTGTTTTCAAAGTTTTCCGAGATCTTTTCTTCGATTCTTTTGCATGATTGCTTATGTGTGGTTACTATTGCTTGCTTACGATAGATTGACCGGAGTGTGACGAGTAGAACTATCAGGAGTTATGAGTGCGAATCATCTTCATCAACACTACAAGGCAAGTTCACACTTTGATCATACCCCTTTATTACCCAGTTTTTATGCATTAGTTGCAAACCCTCAAACATTGCATGAATAGGATCTGTTTAACATGTGGGTATTGGGAAGTAGTTGTTGAGGTAGTACCTATTGCCCTTTTCATTCAAACCATGGGAGTTACTTCTACGTTATGCTTATACTGCTATGTTATGCTCATAGGCGTGGTTTGGTTTGAGTGATTCATGACAATTGTGAGTATTATTATGAACTAAGGGTGTATTTAAGGTGGCTACTTTAACACACATCTGGGTGGATTGTTTGTGGGCACCTGGGGTAATCCAGTGTTGTCCAAGGAGATCCCGGGGAATCCGTGTGATCATCCTATGGTCCGCCACCCAGACTCAAAGAATGTTATTCATGCTGGAAACTTCCGTGTGCAGCCACAAGCCATTATGGGCTCCGACATAGTTCAGTATGTTGTGTGGCCTATTTTAGTGGTAGACTAGAAGATGTAGGGGATGTAGGTGGTACGGTCTACCCGTCGTAAAGAGTTAATGCTTCTGAAAGACTGTGTCTCGGTCATCCGTTTCTCAAACATCATGTAGTGTGAGGAATCAACGGAGAAGATCGAGTCTTGTGGGGAAAAGTGCGCAAACCTGTGCAGAGTGTACAAACTAATCATGATTAGCCGTGTCCCCGATTATGCACATCTTGAGTATCTGGTACTTGAATTATTGATTTGATCTCATCACATTACTTAAATTAATTTGTTGGGTTATTGATGATAATTTGGGATTGAGTTGGGGTTACCTTCCCAATAATTTTCAACAAACTTTGTAGTCAAATAAAATATATTCCTTTGTTGTAGGGAAAAATTAGCTTTATGAAAAATTAAACTTAGAGCCTCCACCAGCCAAATATGCATGTATTGATAGCCATTATTCAGCATTGCTCTACAGTGTGAAATTGCCAGTACATTCAATATACTGACCTACATGGCTGCAATGTCTCATGTTGCAGGATTCATACGATGAGTAAGTGATACATTAGGGTTACAATTTCTACACTCAACTTGGACATTTGAGTTGATGGGAATCCACAACCTTGTTGTTACTTCCTCTATTTGGATTGAGGTAATAGTATTTACGTTACTTTATACATGTGATTTACCTCTGTTATAAATCCCCGAGTACTGTGTGTGTCAGCATACTGATCCAGGGATGACACTTAAGCACCGAGACTTGATCCATTCGGGTCGGGTCGCTACATGGCATGATCCAGTTGGGAAAGGATGATGAATTAGGCTTTGAGACATGGCCTCATTGCAAATATACTGCAGGAGATTGGCTGTCAGCACAAAACTCAGAGGGGAAGGGGGTCTCCTTTCCTAACGACTCTTTTAAAGAGAAACTGCTCACTAGAGATGCCATCATGCAGTACAACAGAATATCCAGTGTCATAAATCATATCAATCCACCTGATCCATTTGAGCCAAACACTCTAGCAACAAAAATTTATTGATGGTCTAATGCTCAATCATATTAAAGGCCTTTTCAAGTCCATTTTCCGAATAAAAATTTATTTCTTCGAATGCATGCACTGATGGATGTATTCCTAGATCCAAGCAACACAATATATGATAGTTGTATGTGTTCTTTTAGCATGACTTTTAGAAGTGGTAATTAACTTTACAATTCAATGCCCTAGATAATCCCCCTAGTTATTTAATCCACATTAACATGTAATCCTATTTCGGTGGAACATGAAGGAAATATGCCCTAGAGGCAATAATAAAGTTGTTATTTATATTTTCTTATATCATGATAATTTTTTATTATTCATGCTAGAATTGTATTAACCGGAAACTTGATACATGTGTGAATACATAGAGAAAACAAAGTGTCCCTAGTATGCCTCTACCTGACTAGCATGTTAATCAAAGATGGTTAAGTTTCCTGACCATAGACATGTGTTGTCATTTGATTAACGGGATCACATCATTAGGAGAATGATGTGATGGACAAGACCCGCCATAATGTGACTAATGAGTTAGTTGCGGGATGATGCATTATGGAACGAGTAAAGAGGCATGCCGGTAATGAGATTGATCTAGGTATTAAGATACCGACGATCGAATATCGGGCAAGTAACATACCGATGACAAAGGGAATGACGTATGTTGTCATTGCGGTTTGACCGATAAAGATCTTCGTAGAATATGTAGGAACCAATATGAGCATCCAGGTTCCACTGTTGGTTATTGATCGAAGATGTGTCTCGGTCATGTCTACATAGTTCTCAAACCCGTAGGGTCCGCACGCTTAACATTTGATGATGATTTGTATTATGAGTTATGTGTTTTGGTGACCAAAGATTGTTTGGAGTCCCGGATGAGATCATGGACATGACGAGGAGTCTCAAAATGGTCGAGAGGTAAAGATTGATATATTGGACGATAGTATTTAGACACTGGAATGGTTTCAGAGTGTTTTGGATATCTATCAGAGTACCGAGGGGTTACCGGAACACCCCGGGGAAAGTAATGGGCCAACATGGGCCATATGGGAGAGAGAGGGGGGAGCCCGCAAGGGTTAGCGCCCCCCATGGGAGTCCGAATTGGACAAGGGGAGTGGGCACGCCCCCCTTTCCTTCTCCCTCTCCCTCTCCTTCCTCTTTCCCCCTCCGAAAGAAAGGAAGGGGCGACTAGGACTAGGAGGCCAAGTCGCCCCCCCATGGCGCGCCCCTAGGGCCGGCCTCCTCCCTCTCCTCCTTTATCTACGGGGGCAGGGGCACCCCAAAGCACAAAAGTTATTCTCTTAGTCGTGTGTGTTGCCCCTCCACAGTTTACTCCTCCGGTCATACTGTCGTAGTGCTTAGGCGAAGCCCTGCGCGAATCACATCACCATCACCGTCACCACGCTGTCGTGCTGAAGAAACTCTCCCTCGACACTTTGCTAGATCAAGAGTTCGAGGGACATCATTGAGCTGAACGTGTGCAGAACTCGGAGGTGTCATACGTTCGGTGCTTGATCGGTTGGATCGCGAAGACCGACTACATCAACCACGTTAAGCTAACCCTTCCGCTTTCGGTCTACGAGGGTACATGGACACATTCTCCCCCTCTCGGTGTTATGCATCTCCTAGATAGATCTTGCGTGATCGTAGGAATTTTTTTGAAATTGCATGTTACATTCCCCAACAGTGGCATCCGAGCTAGGTCTATGCGTAGATGATATGCACGAGTAGAACACAAAGAGTTGTGGGCGATTATAGTCATACTGCTTACCACCAACGTCTTATTTTGATTCGGCTATATTGTTGGATGAAGCGACATGGACAAACGTTACATGACCATATTCATGAGAATGGTTCCACCGACAGACATGCAACTTGTTTTGCATAAAGGTGGCTGGCGTGTGCCTGTTTCTCCAACTTTAGTTGAATCGAATTTAACTACGGCCGATCCTTGTCGAAGGATAAAAATTCACACTTGATGAAAGATTGTTGCGGTTTTGATGCGAAGGTAAGAACAATTCTTACTACATGTAACACCCCGGATGTAACTTACCATATTTGTACTCCGACTCTTGCCATTTTCGGCTCTAAGTTATGAGATTCCTTCATGGTTGGGTTTTGTCTTTGTTTTGCTTTTTGTTCATGTCATGCATTTCATATCATGTCATCACGTGCATCGCATTTGCATACGTGTCTGTCTCATGCATCCGAGCATTTTCCCCATTGTCCGTTTTGCAATCTGACACTCCTACGTCCTCCGTCGCCCCCTTTTGCCTCTTTTCCTATGCGGGTGTTAAACTTTCTCGGAATGGACCAATATTTTCCAAGTGGCCTTGGTACACCACCGGTAGACCGCCTGTCAAGTATCGTGCCATTTGGAGTCAGTTTGATACTCCAACGGTTAACCGGGGAACCATAAAGCCCTCGTGTGTGTTGCAGCCCAACACCCCTCCAAGTCAGCCCACAAACCCATCCAAACCCCCTCCATCCTCTCGGCCGTTCGATCACAATCGCGTGGCCGAAAACCGCACTCCATTTGGACACTCCCACCTCCTTCTATGTATAAATATGTGATCCCCTCTCGAAATTTCGGGTCCAAAACCCTAACCTCCTTCCACCTCACGCCGCCAGACAAATCTTCCACCGTCCGGACATGTCCAGCTGCTACGCCGGACCAACCATGGCGCGTTGATGTCTACTACACAACCTTCTTCTTTTAGACGTTGTTGGGCCTCCAAGTGCAGAGGTTTGTAGGACAGTAGCAAATTTCCCTCAAGTGGATGACCTAATTAAGGTTTATCAATCCGTACGAGGCGTAGGATGAAGATGGTCTCTCTCAAGCAACCCTGCAACCAAATAACAAAGAGTCTCTTGTGTCCCCAACACACCAAATACAATGGTAAATTGTATAGGTGCACTAGTTCGGCAAAGAGATGGTGATACAAGTGCAATAAGGATAGTAGATAATAGTTTTTGTAATCTGAAATTGTAAAAACAGCACGGTAACTAATGATAAAAGTGAGCGTAAATGGTATTGCAATGCGTTGAAACAAGGCCTAGGGATCATACTTTCACTAGTGCAAGTCCTCTAAACAATAATAACATAATTGGATCACATAACTACCCCTCAACATGCAACAAAGAGTCACTCCAAAGCTACTAATAGCGGAGAACAAACGAAGAGATTATGGTAGGGTACGAAACCACCTCAAAGTTATTCTTTCCAATCAATCTGTTGGGCTATTCCTATAAGTGTCACAAACAGCCCTAGAGTTCATACTAGAATAACACCTTAAGACACAAATCAACCAAAACCCTAATGTCACCTAGATACTCCAATGTCACCTCAAGTATCCGTGGGTATGATTATACGATATGCATCACACAATCTCAGATTCATCTATTCAACCAACACATAGAACCTCAAAGAGTGCCCCAAAGTTTCTACCGGAGAATCACGATGAAAACGTGTGCCAACCCCTATGCATAGGTTCATGGGCGGAACCCGCAAGTTGATCACCAAAACATACATCAAGTGAATCACTTGATATCCCATTGTCACCACAGATATGCACGGCAAGACATACATCAAGTGTTCTCAAATCTTTAAAGACTCAATCTGATAAGATAACTTCAAAGGGGAAACTCAATCCATTACAAGAGAGTAGAGGGGGTAAGAAACATCATAAGATCCAAATATAATAGCAAAGCTCGCGATACATCAAGATCGTATCACCTCAAGAACACGAGAGAGAGAGAGAGAGAGAGAGAGATCAAACACATAGCTACTGGTACATACCCACAGCCCCCAGGGAGAACTACTCCCTTCTTGTCATGGAGAGCACCGGGATGATGAAGATGGCCACCGGAGAGGGATTGCCCCTCTGGTAGGGTGCCGGAACGGGTCTAGATTGGTTTTCGGTGGCTACGGAGGCTTCTGGCGGCGGAACTCCTGATCTATTGTGCCCTCGGATGTTTTTAGGGTATATGGAGATATATAGGCGGAAGAAGTACGTCAGGGGAGCCATGAGGGGACCACGAGGGTGGAGGGCGCGCCCAGGGGGTGGGCGCGCCCCCCTGCCTCGTGGCTTCCATGTTGATCCCCTTACGTGCACTCCAAGTCTTCTGGGTTTCTTCTGGTCCAAAAATAAGTTCGGTGAAGTTTCAGATCAATTGGACTCCGTTTAATTTTTTCCTTTTCTGCGATACTCTAAAACAAGGAAAAAACAGAAACTGGCACTGGGCTGTGGGTTAATAGGTTAGTCCCAAAAATCATATAAAATATCATATAAATGCATATAAAGCATCCAAGGTTGATAATATAATATCATGGAACAATCAAAAATTATAAATACGTTGGAGACGTATCAGCATCCCCAAGCTTCATTCATGCTCGTCCTCGAGTAGGTAAATGATAAAAACAGAATTTTTGATGTGGAATGCTACCTAACATATTCATCATGTATTTCTCTTTATTGTAGCAAGAATATTCAGATCCATAAGATTCAAGACAAAAGTTTAATATTGACATAAAAATAATAATACTTCAATCATACTAACAAAGCAATCATGTCTTCTCAAAATAACATGGCCAAAGAAAGCTATCCCTACAAAATCATATAGTCTGGCTATCCTCCATCTTCACCACACAACATATTTAAATCATGCACAACCCCGATGACAAGCCAAGCAATTGTTTCATACTTTTGATGTTCTCAAACCTTTTCAATCTTCACGCAATACATGAGCGTGATCCATGGACATAGCACCATAGGTGGAATAGAATGGTGGTTGTGGAGAAGAAAAAAAGGAGAAGATAGTCTCACATCAACTAGGCGTATCAACAGGCTATGGAGATGCCCATTAATAGATATCAATGTGAGTGAGTAGGGATTGCCATGCAACGGATGCACTAGAGCTATAAATGTATGAAAGCTCAACAAAAGAAACTAGTGGGTGTGCATCCAACTCGCTTGCTCACGAAGACCTAGGGCATTTTGAGGAAGCCCATCACTGGAATATACAAGTCAAGTTCTATAATGAAAATTTCCCACTAGTATATGAAAGTGACAAAACAAGAGACTCTCTATCATGAAGATCATGGTGCTACTTTGAAGCACAAGTGTGGTAAAAGGATAGTAGCATTGCCCCTTCTCTCTTTTTCTATCATTTTTTATTTTTTTTATTTGGGCCTTCTCTTTTTTTTATGGCCTCTTTTCTCTTTTTTGGGCTTCTTTGGCCTCTTTTATTTATTTATTTATTTTCTTCTGGAATCTCATCCCGACTTGTGGGGGAATCATAGTCTCCATCATCCTTTCCTCACTGGGATAATGCTCTAATAATGATGATCATCACACTTTTATTTTCTTACAACTCAAGAATTACAACTCGATACTTAGGACAAGATATGACTATATATGAATGCCTCCGGCGGTGTATCGAGATGTGCAATGATGCATGAGTGACATGTATGAAAGAATTATGAACGGTGGCTTTGCCACAAATACAATGTCAACTACATGATCGTGCAAAGCAATATGACAATGATGGAGCGTGTCATAATAAACGGAATGGTGGAAAGTTGCATGGCAATATATCTCGTAATGGCTATGGAAATGCCATAATAGGTAGGTATGGTGGCTGTTTCGAGGAAGGTATATGGTGGGTTTATGGTACCGGTGAAAGTTGCGCGGTACTAGAGAGGCTAGCCATGATGGAAGGATGAGAGTGCGTATAATCCATGGACTCAACATTAGTCATAAAGAACTCATATACTTATTGTAAAAATCTATTAGTTATCGAAACAAAGTACTACACGCATGCTCCTAGGGGGGTAGATTGGTAGGAAAAGACCATCGCTCGTCCCCGACCGCCACTCATAAGGAAGACAATCAATAAATAAATCATGCTCCGACTTCGTCACATAACGGTTCACCATACGTGCATGCTACGGAAATCACAAACTTTAACACAAGTATTTCTCAAATTCACAACTACTCAACTAGCATGACTCTAATATTACCATCCTCGTATCTCAAAACAATCATCAAGTACCAAACTTCTCATAGTATTCAATGCACTTCATATGAAAATTTTATTATATCCCTCTTCGATGCCCATCATATTAGGACTAGTTTCATAACCAAAGCAAACTACCATGCTGTTCTAAAGGACTCTCAAAATAATATAAGTAAAGCATGAGATTTCATCTATTTCTATAAAATAAAACCACCACCGTGCTCTAAAAAGATATAAGTGAAGCACTAGAGCAAACGACAAACTACTCCGAAAGATATAAGTGAAGATCGATGAGTAGTCGAATAACTATGCAACTATGTGAAGACTCTCTTACATTTAATAATTTCATATCTTGGTATTTTATTTAAACAGCAAGATAAACAAAATAAAATGAAATGACGCTCCAAGAAAAACACATATCATGTGGAAAATAAAAATATAGCTCCAAGTAAAGTTACCGATGAACGAAGACGAAAGAGGGGATGCCTTCCGGGGCATCCCCAAGCTTAGGCTTTTTGGTGTCCTTGGATATTACCTTGGGGTGACTTGGGAATCCCCAAGCTTAGGCTCTTGCCACTCCTTATTCCATAGTCCATCGAATCTTTGCCAAAAATGTGAAAACTTCACAACACAAAGCTTAACAGAAAACTCGTAAGCTCCGTTAGCGAAAGAAAACAAAACACCACTTCAAGGTACTGTAATGAACTCATTATTTATTTATATCGGTGTTAAACCTAATGTATTCCAACTTCTCTATGGTTTATAAACTCTTTTACTAGCCATAGATTCATCAAAATAAGTAAACAACACATGAAAAACAGAATCTGTCAAAAACAGAACAGCCTGTAGGAATCTGTAACTAACGCAAACTTCTGGAACCTCAAAAATTCTAAAATAAATTTATGGACGTGAGGAATTTATCTATTAATCATCTTAAAAAATAATTAACTAAATAGCACTCTCCAATAAAAAATGGCAGCAAATCTCATGAGCGCTAAAGTTTCTGTTTTTTACAGCATGATCAACAAGACTTTCCCCAAGTCTTCCCAACGGTTCTACTTGGCACAAACACTAACTAAAACATAAAAACTCAATCATAAAAGAGGATAGGTAATTTATTTATTACTAAACAGGAGCAAAAATCAAGGAACAAAAATAAAGTTGGGTTGCCTCCCAACAAGCGCTATCATTTAACGCCCCTAGCTAGGCATGATGATTTCAATGATGCTCACATAAAAGATAAAAATTGTAACATAAAGAGAGCATCATGAAGAATATGACTATAAAATTTAAGTCTAACCCACTTCCTATGCATAGGGATTTTGTGAGCAAACAATTTGTGAGAACAAGAATCAACTTGCATAGGAAGGTAAAGCAACCAACACCTCAAAACTTTAAGCACATAGAGAGGAAACTTGATATTATTGCAATTCCTACAAGCATATATTCCTCCCTCATAATAATTTTTCTGTAGCATCATGAATGAATTCAACAATATAACCAGCACCTAAAGCATTCTTTTCATGATCTACAAGCATAGAAATTTTACTACTCTCCACATAAGCAAAATTCTTCTCATGAATAATAGTGGGAGCAAACTCAACAAAATAATTATCATGTGATTTAAAATTAAGATCAAGATGACAAGTTTCATGGTTATCACTATTCTTTAAAGCATACGTGTCATCACAATAATCATCATAGATAGGAGGCATGCTTTCATCATAGTAAATTTGCTCATCAAAGCTTGGGGGATAAAAAAATATCATCTTCATCAAACATAGCTTCCCCAAGCTTGTGGCTTTGCATATCATTAGCATCATGGATATTCAAGGAATTCATACTAACAACATTGCAATCATGCTCATCATTCAAATATTTAGTGCCAAACATTTTAATGCATTCTTCTTCTAACACTTTGGCACAATTTTCCTTTCCATCATACTCACGAAAGATATTAAAAATATGAAGCGTATGAGGCAAACTTAATTCCATTTTTTTAATTTTCTTTTATAAACTAAGCAAGTGATAAAACAAGAAACTAAAAGACTCGATTTCAAGATCTAAAGATATACCTTCAAGCACTCACCTCCCCGGCAACGGCGCCAGAAAAGAGTTTGATGTCTACTACACAACCTTCTTCTTGTAGACGTTGTTGGGCCTCCAAGTGCAGAGGTTTGTAGGACAGTAGCAAATTTCCCTCAAGTGGATGACCTAAGGTTTATCAATCTGTAGGAGGCATAGGATGAAGATGGTCTCTCTTAAGCAACCCTGCAACCAAATAACAAAGAGTCTCTTGTGTCCCCAACACACCCAATACAATGGTAAACTGTATCGGTGCACTAGTTCGGCGAAGAGATGGTGATACAAGTGCAATATGGATAGTAGATAATAGTTTTTGTAATATGAAATTATAAAAACAACAAGGTAACTAATGATAAAAGTGAGCGTAAACGGTATTGCAATGCGTTGAAACAAGGCCTAGGGTTCATACTTTCACTAGTGCAAGTCCTCTCAACAATAATAACATAATTGGATCACATAACTATCCCTCAACATGCAACAAAGAGTCACTCCAAAGCTACTAATAGCGGAGAACAAACGAAGAGATTATGGTAGGGTATGAAACCACCTCAAAGTTATTCTTTCCAATCAATCCGTGGGGCTATTCCTATAAGTGTCACAAACAGCCCTAGAGTTTGTAGAATAACACCTTAAGACACAAATCAACCAAAACCCTAATGTCACCTAGATACTCCAATGTCACCTCAAGTATCCGTGGGTATGATTATACGATATGCATCACACAATCTCAGATTCATCTATTCAACCAACACATAGAACCTCAAAGAGTGACCCAAAGTTTCTACCGGAGAATCACGATGAAAACGTGTGCCAACCCCTATGCATAGGTTCATGGGCGGAACCCGCAAGTTGATCACCAAAACATACATCAAGTGAATCACGTGATATCCCATTGTCACCACAGATACGCACGGCAAGACATACATCAAGTGTTCTCAAATCTTTAAAGACTCAATCTGATAAGATAACTTCAAAGGGGAAACTCAATCCATTACAAGAGAGTAGAGGGGGTAAGAAACATCATAAGATCCAAATATAATAGCAAAGCTCGCGATACATCAAGATCGTATCACCTCAAGAACACGAGAGAGAGAGAGAGAGAGAGAGAGATCAAACACATAGCTACTGGTACATACCCACAGCCCCCAGGGAGAACTACTCCCTCCTCGTCATGGAGAGCACCGGGATGATGAAGATGGCCACCGGAGAGGGATTGCCCCCTCCGGCAGGGTGCCAGAACTGGTCTAGATTGGTTTTCGGTGGCTGTAGAGGCTTCTGGCGGCGGAACTCTCGATCTATTGTGCTCCCAGATGTTTTTAGGGTATATGAAGATATGTAGGCGGAAGAAGTACGTCAGGGGAGCCACGAGGGGC
>NC_041388.1:325144255-325176202 GCF_002162155.2 Triticum dicoccoides
CGCGTCGCCCCGCCGCCTCCTCCGGCGCCGTCCCTCGCTAGCCCCTACTCCTCCAGCCACGTCGTGCCCAGATCCGGCCAGATCCGGAGGCCCCACGGCCGGATCCGCCCTCGCCGCAACTCCGGCGACCTCCTCATCCTCGTCTCCGGCGAGTTCGCCGGTGTTGACCCCGCGTCGGGACCCCTCCATCCCGATCTGGCCTCGTCCCCCGATCCAAATGGCACGCCCGTCCCGCTCCGCTCCGTTCAGGAACCTCTTCATCCACTTTCCACGAGGTTGATTTTTTCACCAAGTCCCCAGGATTCTCATCTCATATTGCCATGTTTGCCATGCCATAACTTGTTGCGTACTGCTTCGTTTTGTGTGTGCTATATATAAAATTGTTCATCAGGATGTGCTCTTCATTTTGTTCCACTGTGCCATGCTTGTTTGAGTCCATCTTGATGCCCAAATCATTGATGCAAGAGCGCTATAAAATGTTAGGTGCTGATTCTTAGCAGAGTATGAGCATTTGTCATTTTTGCTACAATTGTTGTGTGCTGCATATGGTCATGTGCTCTACATGTGTTTTGGTCTATGCCATGTCATCTTTACAGGGGTGTATGCCATGTATTTTTGTGATCAATGTGGTGACTAGCACAAGCATGCAAAGTAGCTCTCGTGATATTGCTGATTTCAGGGACTTAGAATTTCACCAAGTCATTGCTCTGCTGTTATTTTCATGCCATGTGTTCATGTTGCTACAGAGAGATCCATGCTTCTTTTGAGTATGTTTAGTAAGGATGATTTGGACATATGGTTATGTTCTATCCATCCATGCCCATGTTTGAGTTTATGGAGTGCCCTAGCATGAATTAATCTTGATCTACTTTTGCTATAAAATGTTCCTGGCAGATTGTTTACATGTTAATCACTTTTGCCAAGGTTGTTGTAGTTGATCCATTCATGCTATGAACTTGCTCTTGCATTGGTTAGCTTCATAAACATGTCTTCTTGCTATTGCTATGCTTATCTTGTCATGCAATGCCTTGTGATGAGTGAATCAAGCTCGCAAAGAGGCCTTCATAACTCTGTTTGGCCATGCTCAGTTTTTCTGCTAAGTCTGAATCTGTTAACGGAACTTGCTATGTTTACATGGGTGCCATCATATTTTCTGTGCCCTTTTGGCTTATGGTCAGTAAGGGACTTTTGTTCTATGATTTGAGTAGATTCATGTCATTCCTTTGTTTGCTATGTTATGTTCCTGTAGTATATTTTTATCTTGCCCTAAACATAGCTTCCTGATGTTAATTCCTAACATGTTAATAATTTCACTAAGGCTGTGATGCTGATATCTTTTGCACTTTTGTCATGCTTGTTTGAACCTGCTATTGTGTGAATTAGCCGTAGCTCAGTGTTCATCTTTTGTCAAGCATCTTGAGTAGTTCACTTCCATGTGCTTTCTTGCTATGTTGGGGTGCAGTAGCTTAGTTTCTTGTTGCATTCTATATGGCATCGTGTTGTTAATCACAGAATTGTGCCATTATTGTTTTGCTTGTCATTTGCAAACCGTGCATCCGATTCCGGTGATCTTTATATCGATTTCGACCGAAATCAACTCATCTTTCTAGCGGTGCACTTGGTTTACCAATTTGTTGCCTTGATCAATCTTTTCCTTCCGGAGCATGCATATGCATTGCATATCACATCCCGCATATCATGTCATGTTTTGCATCATGTTGCTTGCGCATTGCACCGTGGTTGGTTGTGGTTTCCTTTGCTTGTGTTATTGCCTTGGGTAGAGCCGGGAGACGAGTTCGTGATCAAGGAACCCGTTGAGTACGCTTACGAGGATCAAGTTTTCGTCAACTCGGAGAACTTTGCAGGCAAGATGACCATACCCTCGAAATCACTTCTATCTTTGCTTGCTAGTTGCTCACTCTTTTGCTATGCCGCGATACCTACCACTTGCTATATCATGCCTCCCTTATTTCCATGCCAAGCCTCTAACCCACCTTTCCTAGCAAACCATTGTATGTCTATGTTACCGCTTTGCTCAGCCCCTCTTATAGCGTTGCTAGTCGCAGGTGAAGATGGAGTGTGTTCCTTGTTGGAACATGGATATTAGTTGGGATATCATTATTATATCTTGTTTACTTTAATGCATCTATATACTTGGTAAAGGGTGGAAGGCTCGGCCTTATGCCTGGTGTTTTGTTCCACTCTTGCCGCCCTAGTTTCCGTCATACCGGTGTTATGTTCCTTGATTTTTCGTTCCTTACGCGGTTGGGTGTTATGGGAACCCCTTGACAGTTCGCTTTGAATAAAACTCCTCCAGCAAGGCCCGACCTTGGTTTTACCATTTGCCTACCTACCACCATATATACCTTCCCTTGGGTTCTGCAGACTCAAGGGTCATCTTATTTTAAACCCCCCCCCCCTCGGGGGCCAGTGCTCCTCTGAGTGTTGGTACGAACCGAGCTGCATGCGGAGCCACCGAGGGGAAACTTGAGGTTTGGTTTTACCCGTAGCTAGTCTCATCCGGTGTTGCCCTGAGAACGAGATACGTGCAACTACTATCAGGATTTTTTGGCACATCGGGTGGCTTTGCTGGTCTTGTTTTACCATTGTTGAAATGTCTTGTAACTGGGATTCCGAGACTGATCGGATCTTCCCGTTAGAAGGAATATCCTTCGTTGACCATGAGAGCTTGTGATGGGCTAAGTTGGGACACCCCTGCAGGGTAATGAACTTTCGAAAGTTGTGCCCGCGGTTATGGGCAGATGGGAATTTGTTAATGTCCGATTGTAGAAAACTTGAAACTTAACTTAAATAAAATGAATCAACCGCGTGTGTAACCGTGATGGTCTCTTTTTGGCGGAGTCCAGGAAGAGAACACGGTCTCGTGTTATGCTTGAATGTAACTAGTTTTAGGATCACTTCTTGATCTTTATAGATTCTCGACCGTGCTTTGCTTCTCTTCTCGCTCTCTTTTGCGTAAGTTAGCCACCATACATGCTAGTGCTTGCTGCAGATCCACCTCACTACCTTTTCCTACCCATAAGCTTAAATAGTCTTGATCGCGAGGGTGTGAGATTGCTGAGTCCCCGTGACTCACAGATTACTTCCCAAACCATATGCAGGTGCCGATGATGCCAATGCAGGGGACGCGACCAAACTCAAGTGGGAGTTCGACGAGGATTCGGGACGTTACTATGTTTCCTTTCTGGACGATCGGTAGAGGAGCCCAGTTGGGGCGATCGGGGATCTATGCATTTGGGGTTGTCTTTATTTATGTTGGTTCCGAAGTTGGACCTTGATTGTATTTTGGATGATGTAATGCTATATTTATGTTTTGTGTGAAGTGGCGATTGTAAGCCAACTCTTTATCCCTTTCTTATTCAGTACATGGGATGTGTAAAGATTACCCCTCTTGCGACATGCCTACTATGCGGTTATGCCTCTAAGTCGTGCTCCGACACGTGGGTGATATAGCCGCATTGTGGGTGTTACACTACAAGCCCGTAGCAGCCACGTAAAACTTGCAACAACAAAGTAGAGGACGTCTAACTTGTTTTTGCAGGGCATGTTGTGATGTGATATGGTCAAGACATGATGTGATATACGTTATTGTATGATATGATCAAGTTTTGTAAAAGTTATCGGCAACTGGCAGGAGCCTTATGGTTGTCGCTTTATTGTATGAAATGCAATCGCCATATAATTGCTTTACTTTATCACTATGCGTTAGCGATAGCTATAGAAGCAATAGTTGGCGAGACAATAACGACGCTATGATGGAGATCAAGGTGTCAAGACGGCGACGATGGAGATCATGACGGTGCTTTCGAAATGGAGATCAAAGGCACAAGATGATGATGGCCATCATGTCACATATTTTGATTGCATGTGATGTTTATCCTTTATGCATCTTATTTTGCTTAGTACGGCGGTAGCATTATAAGATGATCCCTCACTAAATTTCAAGGTATAAGTGTTCTCCCTGAGTATGCACCGTTGCGATAGTTCGTCGTGCCGAGACACCACATGATGATCGGGTGTGATAAGCTCTACATTCACATACAACGGGGGCAAGACAGTTTTGCATGTGCAGAATACTCGGGTTAAACTTGACGAGCCTAGCATGTATAGACATGGTCTCGGAACACTGAGACCGAAAGATCAAACATGAATCATATCGTAGATATTATCAACATAGAGATGTTCACCATTGAAAACTACTCCATCTCACGTGATGATCTAACATGGTTTAGTTGATATGGATCACGTGATCATTTAGATGACTCGAGGGATGTCTATCTAAGTGGGAGTTCTTAAGTAATATGATTACTTGAACTTAAATTTATCATGAACTTAGTCCCGATAGTTTTTACATATCTATGTTGTAGATCACTCGCCCGTGTTACTGTTCCCTTGAATTTTAATGCGTTCCTAGAGAAAGCTAAGTTGAAAGATGATGGTAGCAACTGTACGGACTGGGTCCGTAACTTGAGGATTATCCTCATTGTTGCACAGAAGAATTACGTCCTTGATGCACCACTAGGTGCAAGGCCTACTACAGGAGCAACTCCAGACATTATGAACGCCTGGCAAGCTAAATCTGATGACTACTCGATAGTTCAGTGTGCCATGTTTTACGGCTTAGAATCGGGACTTCAAAGACGTTTTGAACTTCATGGAGCATATGAGATGCTCCAGGAGTTGAAGTTAATATTTCAAGCAAATGCCCGAGTTAGGAGATATGAAGTCTCCAACAAGTTCTATAGCTGTAAGATGGAGGAGAACAGTTCTGTCAGTGAACACATACTCAGAATGTCTGGGTACCATAACCACTTGACTCAGCTAGGAGTTAATATTCCGGATGATAGTGTCATTGACAGAGTTCTTCAATCACTGCCACCAAGCTATAAAGGCTTCGTGATGAACTATAATATGCAATGGATGAGCAAGACGATTCCCGAGCTCTTCACAATGCTCAAGGCTGCGGAGGTAGAAATCAAGAAGGAACACAAGTGTTGATGGTTAACAAGACCACTTGTTTCAAGAAAAAGGGCAAAGGAAATAAGGGGAACTTCAAGTAGAATAGCAAGCAAGTTGCTGCTCCCGGGAAGAAGCCCGAGTCTAGACCTAAGCCTGAAACTGAGTGCTTCTACTATAAAGGGACTGGTCACTGGAAGCGGAACTGCCCCAAGTATTTGGCGGATAAGAAGGATGGCAAAGTGAAAGGTATATTTGATATACATGTTATTGATGTGTACCTTACTAATGCTCATAGTAGCGCCAGGGTATTTGATACTGGTTCTGTTGCTCATATTTGCAACTAGAAACAAGGGGTATGGATTAAACGATGATTGGCTAAGGACGAGGTGAGGATGTGCGTCAGAAATGGTTCCAAGGTCGATTTGATCGCCGTCGGCACGCTACCTCTACATCTACCTCCGGGATTAGTTTTAGACATGAATAATTCTTATTTGGTTCCAACATTGAGCATGAACATTATATTTGTATCTTGTTTAATGCGAGACGGTTATTTGTTTAAATCAGAGAATAATGGTTGTTCTATTTATATGAGCAATATCTTTTATGGTCATGCACCCTTGATGAGTGGTCTATTTTTGTTGAATCTCGGTCGTGGTGATACACATATTCATAATATTGATGCCAAAAGATGCAAAGTTAATAATGATAGTGCAACTTATTTGTGGAACTGCCATTTAGGTCATATTGGTGTAAAGCGCATGAAGAAACTCCATGCAGATGGGCTTTTGGAATCACTTGACTATGAATCACTTGATGCTTGCGAACCATTCCTCATGGGAAAGATGACTAAGACTCTGTTCTCCGGAACAATGGAGCGAGCCACTAATTTATTGGAAATAATACATACTATTGTATGCGGTCCGATGAGTGTTGAGGCTCGTGGCGGGTATCGTTATTTTCTGACCTTCACAGATGATTTGAGCAGATATGGGTATATCTACTTAATGAAATATAAGTCTGAAACATTTGAAAAGTCCAAAGAATTTCAGAGTGAAGTGGAAAATCATTGTAACAAGAAAATAAAGTTTCTATGGTCTGATCGCGGAGGCGAATATTTAAGTTACGAGTTTGGTCTTCATTTAAAACAATGTGGAATAGTTTTGCAACTGACGCACCTGGAACACCACAATGTAATGGTGTGTCTGAGCGTCGAAACCGTATTTTATTAGATATGGTGTGATCTATGATGTCACTTATCGATTTACCACTATCGTTTTGGGGTTATGCATTAGAGACAGATGCATTCACGTTAAATAGGGCACCATCTAAATCCCTTGAGACGACACCATATGAACTTTGGTTTGTCAAGAAACCTAACCTGTCATTTCTTAAAGTTTGGGGTTGCGATGCTTATGTGAAAAATCTTCAGCCTGATAAGCTCGAACCCAAATCAGAGAAATGCGTCTTCATAGGATTCCCAAAAGAAATTGTTGGGTACACCTTCTATCACAGATCCAAAGGCAAGATATTTGTTGCTAAAATGGATCCTTTCTAGAGAACGAGTTTCTCTCGAAAGAAGTGAGTGGGAGGAAAGTAGAACTTGATGAGGTAGTTGTATCTTCTCTCGAATTGGAAAGTAGTTCATCACAGAAATCAGTTCCAGTGATGCCTACACCAATTAGTGAGGAAGCTAATGATGATGATAATGAAACTTCAGATCAAGTTACTACCGAACCTCATAGGTCAACCAGAGTACGTTCTGCACCAGAGTGGTACGGGTAATCCTGTTCTGGAAGTCATGTTGCTAGACCATGACGATTCTATGAACTATGAGGAAGCGATGATGAGCCCAGATTCCGCGAAATGGCTTGAGGCCATGAAATCTGAGACGGGGTCCATGTATGAGAACAAAGTGTGGACTTTGGTTGACTTGCCCGATGATAGGCAAGCCATAGAAAATAAATGGATCTTCAAGAAGAAGACTGATGCTGATGGTAATGTTACTGTCTACAAAGCTCGACTTGTTGCGAAAGGTTTTCGACAAGTTCAAGGAGTTGACTATGATGAGACCTTCTCACCCATAGCGATGCTTAAGTCTGTTCGAATCATGTTAGCAATTGCTGCATTTTATGATTATGAAATTTGGCAAATGGATGTCAAAAATGCATTCCTTAATGGATTTCTTAAAGAAGAGTTGTATATGATGCAACCAGAAGGTTTTGTCGATCATAAAGGTGCTAACAAAGTGTGCAAGCTCCAATGATCCATTTATGGACTGGTGCAACCCTCTCGGAGTTGGAATATACGCTTTGATAGTGTGATCAAAGCATATGGTTTTATAGAGACTTTTGGAGAAGCCTGTAATTACAAGAAAGTGAGTGGGAGCTCTGTATCATTTCTAATATTATATGTGGATGAACTATTGTTGATTGGAAATGATATAGAATTTCTGGATAGCATACAAGGATACTTGAATAAGACTTTTTCAATGAAAGACCTCGGTGAAGCTCCTTATATATTGGGCATCAAGATCTATAGAGATAGATCAAGACGCTTATTTGGACTCTCACAAAGCACATACCTTGATAAAGTTTTGAAGAAGTTCAAAATGGATCAGTCAAAGAAATGGTTCTTGCCTGTGTTACAAGGTGTGAAGTTGAGTCAGACTCAATGCCCGGCCATTATAGAATATAGAGAAAAAATGAAAGGCATTCCCTATGCCTCAGCCATAGGTTCTATCATGTATGACATGTTGTGTACCAGACCTGATGTGTGCCTTGCTATAAGTTTAGCAGGGAGGTACCAAAGTAATCTAGGAGTGGATCACTGGACAGCGGTCAAGAACATCCTGAAATACCTGAAAAGGACTAAGGATATGTTTATTGTTTATGGAGGTGAAAAAGAGCTTGTCGTAAATGGTTACATTGATGCTAGCTTTGACACTGATCCAGATGACTCTAAGTCGCAAACCGGATATGTATTTATATTGAATGGTGGAGCTGTTAGTTGGTGCAGTTCCAAGAAGAGCATCGTGGTGAGATCTACGTGTGAAGCGGAGTACATAGCTACTTCGGAAACAACAAACAAAGGAGTCTGGATGAAGGAGCTCATATCCGATCTAGGTGTAATACCTAGTGCATCAGGTCCAATGAAAATCTTTTGTGACAATACTGGAGGAATTGCCTTAGCGGAGGAATCCAGATTTCACAAGAGAACCAAACACATCAAGGGACACTTCAACTCCAACCGCAATCAAGTCAAGGAGGTAGACATATAGATTTGCAAAATACATATGGATCTGAATGTTGCAGACCCATTGACTAAGCCTCTTCCATGAACAAAACATGATCAGCACCAAGACTCCATGGGTGTTAGAATCATTACTCGATTATTGACTCTAGTACAAGTGGGAGACTGGAGGAAACATGCCCTAGAGGCAATAATAAAGTTGTTATTTATATTTCCTTATATCATGATAAATGTTCATTATTCATGCTAGAATTGTATTAACCAGAAACTTGATACATGTGTGAATACATAGACAAAATAAAGTGTCCCTAGTATGCCTCTACTTGACTAGCTCGTTAATCGTAGATGGTTAAGTTTCCTGGCCATAGACATGTGTTGTCATATGATGAACGGGATCACATCATTAGGAGAATGATGTGATGGACAAGACCCACCCGTTAGCTTAGAATAATGATCGTTAAGTTTTATTTCTATTGCTTTCTTCATGACTTATACATATTCCTTTGACTATGAGATTATGCAACTCCCGAATACCCGAGGAACACCTTGTGTGCTATCAAACATCACAAAGTAACTGGGTGATTATAAAGATTCTCTACAGGTGTCTCTGAAGGTGTTTGTTGGGTTGGCATAGATCGAGATTAGGATTTGTCACTCCGAGTATCGGAGAGGTATCTCTGGGCCCTCTCGGTAATGCGCATCACAATAAGCCTTGCAAGCAATGTGACCAATGATTTAGTTGTGGGATGATGCATTACGGAACGGGTAAAGAGACTTTCCTGTAACGAGATTGAACTAGGTATGAAGATGCCGATGATCGAATCTCGGGCAAGGAACATACCGGTGACAACGGGGATGACGTATGTTGTCATTATGGTTTGACCAGTAAATATCTTCGTATAATATGTAGGAACCGATATGAGCATCCAGGTTCTACTGTTGGTTATTGATCGGAGATGTGTCTCGGTCATGTCTACATAGTTCTCGAACCCGTAGGGTCTGCACGCTTAACATTCGATGACGATTTATACTATGAGTTATGTGTTTTGGTGACCGAAGATTGTTTGGATTCCCGGATGAGATCATGGACATGACGAGGAGTCTCGAAATGGTTGAGAGGTAAAGATCGATATATTGGATGATAGTATTCGGACACCGGAATGGTTTCGGAGTGTTTCAGATATTTATCGGAGTACCGAGGGGTTACCAGAACCCCCCGAGGAAAGTAATGGGCCAACATGGGCCATAGGGGAGAGATAGGGGAGCCCACAAGGGGTGGCCCCCCCATGGGAGTCTGAATTGGACAAGGGGAGGGGGTGCGGCCCCCTTTCCTTCTCCATCTCCCTCTCTTTCCCCTTCCCCCCTCCGAAAGAAAGGAAGGGGGCTGACTAGGACTAGGACTCCAAGTCGGTTCCCCCCCCATGGCGCGCCCCTAGGGCCAGCCTCCTCCCTCTCCTCCTTTATATACGGGGGCAGGGGCACTCCAAAGCACATCAGTTATTCTCTTAACCGTCTGCAGTGCCCCCCTCCACAGTTTACTCCTCCGGTCATATTGTCGTAGTTCTTAGGCGAAGCCCTGTGCGGGTAACATCACCATCACCGTCACCACGCCATCGTGCTGACGAAACTCTCCCTCGAGAATTTGCTGGATCAAAATTTCGAGGGACGTCATCGAGCTGAATGTGTGCAGAACTCGGAGGTGTCGTACGTTCGGTGCTTGATCGGTTGGATCGCGAAGACGTTCGACTACATCAACCGCGTTAAGCTAACGCTTCCGCTTTCGGTCTACGAGGGTACGTGGACACACTCTTCCCCTCTCATTGCTATGCATCTCCTAGATAGATCTTACGTGATCGTAGGAAATTTTTTGAAATTGCATGCTACGTTCCCCAACAGAACATACGGTCAGAATTATTCTGTTTTACCGGGTCCAGTGACTAAGTTGGGTATACATTCATGTTTTTGTATACAGGTGTGAATGAAAAACTAGTTGCTGAATTAGAACGCCTAACACTGCCCCAGCAATCTCAACAATCACATGGGGTCGTGATTATTTCACCACACATTTTCAAGGTGACTTAAAATAAAAATTACAAGCAACGAACCATATGGGAATATTATAATATTTGTTTTGTAGCATTGGTGGAATTATCCACCTTTTTGTGTTGTGTGGATATGCCGAAGAAATATTGTTGCATGTGGTGTACTATGTTCTCATAGATACTTGGATGGAGGTTCAGATACATATAGTTCATGCCTATACATATAATACTTTGTGCTAGAATAGCGCCAAGCTAATTCTCTTACTATATTATATTTTTCTTTGAAAGATTCTAGTTACTGTGTATCACACATATTTATAAGTGACAAGTCCTAGCTTATATCCTTATATTACATGATGAATACAAGTTTCTGCATGTACAATACCTTCTCCATTGGTGCACGGCATGTCTAGGGCACCGTGCTCTCTACTTTGATCCTATGAAGTATGACGGTTCAAGGGATATATGTTGATAAAGATGGGAAGTAGATCATGGTGAATAAGCTCCTCTTAGTGTTTTTATTAACAAAAAAATATTGTTGTTTCTTTCCCGGGAAAGAAATATACTATTAGATTTTTTTACAAGTTCAATACACCTATCCACAAGATCATCTACAAATGCAAATTCAGCTTTCATGTCGGGGCGCAGTGGGAGCCTCGAATATATTTGACCTTAGGTCGCAGCTCATATCGCAATTAACTTGTTTTTGCTCCACTTTTCTACCTGTTGTCTAGTCGCTCTTGTTCTCTGGATTTTAGGCCCATGTGAAGTAGGACGCGAGTGTGAAGTATGAAGCTTTGGACTACATCTGGGAGAGGTCCCATCTAGCTAGGGAGGAATACTAGCATTATTAACATAACAACCTATTTCCTAACAAAACTTTTAAGTTACATCAATCATGATCTAGGTATTTGTTGCACTTTCAATGACTTGTTTACATATATCTCTAATACATTTTCCAACCATTTCATAAATTATTTAACACTCACTTTAGTATTTCTCGTCTATGTATTAAACATTATTTTTATCAATCTTCATTAGGTGTCCTGAACCTTACCTAATAACCTCATAAAATATATTATGTGTACGCTCTTTTGTGTGAAATTTATTTGCAGGATCATTCCATATTGGAATAGTGCATTAAGAGGTAAGCAGCTCAAGATGGCGTACCTACCGGGCCTTGAAAGCAAGGCTGAGCTACGGCAGCAGGAGACTAACTCACTACTTGCACAAGTGCAATCGATGAAGGTTTGTAATTCAACTAACTTATTACATGGTCATGAGCAGATGTTTTAGTGATTTTGCTATTTCTCTATTTTATAATTATTTAAGTGAGAACCATTTTATTATACTTCAGGATTCATGAAGGTACAAAATTAGATTAATAAAATCTTGATCTCGTGGCTATATCATCCATATATAATTCGTTGAGAAAGGTTTTTAAGAGAAAAAGCATAAAAGCCTAACTTCAAATTAATGTAGCCATGAACCAGAGTTAGGATACTTGGTGTTGAATACAAAGGCAAAAGCGCGACAAGAAAACATATTTATGTTAAGAATTTACATAATAAATCGACGTTTTATATAGTCTTCTAATTATTTCTTTCAACTATATGTTTGTACAGTACAACTGATGGGCTTGCAACTGAAAACAATATGATGAAGCTCAAGCTACAAGGATTGGAGCAACAATACAAGCTGATGAATGGTATGCTTTTCTCTTTCCTTGCATCTCAAGTAACTTATGTTATGTTCTTGTGGTGGTGCGCAAAGGAAAATAGTTATCACCGTTGTGCAATATAAGCCAACACACAAAACTTATTTATGCGTGAAGTGAGCTGGAGATGGATGATGACATACAAATTTTTGAGTGTGAAATTATACCATATGTTTGTGTTTTTGTCTCTTCTTGGTTATATGGATTTTGGACGTTGTGATTAATATGTTATACTTAGTATATACCTTGCTTTTTACTATCATTTTTCTCATGAAATATGTGTATATCACTAAGTTTGCCTCACTAGAAACCTTCAAGAAAAATGATATACATGGGATAGGAACATCAATCATATCGCCTGCACATAACACAAATGCAAGTTCCAAGAATTGTTGTGTTATCACTAATCCGATTGATTTCCTCAGCATTCAGTTCTTGCGACCCTTGTCAATCAGTTTCAAGAGGGAGATTAATTATATTGAAACACCACTATGTGCACTGGCACATGCTAGTTGTTTTGCACCTCCCAGTTTTATTAGCAGTAAATCAATTATGACAATTCTAGGTTACCATTTTCCATTTTTGTTAGCTTAATTAGAATGTGTTATGTGCATTAAGTCATGTTCTGGTGTGTATTCTGCATGTTCCTTCTAAAGTTCACATTGTGAGTCAATTCAGAAGTCTATTTATTATTGGTGTGTAATATACCTCTTCCATTTGGTACAAAATCTATTTTGTTCATTTTAAAACTTGCTGGCATTTTATCGGCTTATTTTGATACCTTTCATTGCCCACAATCATTTTAGCATGACTTTTAGACGTGGTAATTAACTTTATGATTCGATGCCCAAGCTAGCCCCCTAGTTATTTACTCTACATTAACGTGTAATCTTTTTTCTCTGGATCATATGTACAATATTATTCTTCTTTACCAAGTCCAATGACTAAGTTGAGTATATATTAATGTTTGTATATACAGATCTGAATGAAACACCAGTTGCTGAAGTCCAACGCCTCACATTGCTCCAGCAATCTCAATAATCACACGGGGAGCCGTGATTATTTCACCACTCATCTTCAGGGTGACTTAAATAAAAAGTACAAGAAGGGAACCATATAGGAAATATAATAATATTTATGTTATCACATTGGTGGAATTATCCACCTTTTGTGTTGTGTGGATTTGCTGAAGAAATATTGTTGGATGTGGTGTATTATGTCCTCATACAAACTTGGATGGAGGCTCCGATACATACATACATACATACATACATACATACATACATACATACATATAAAATACTTCGTGCAAGAATAGTGTCAAGCTAGTTCTCTTATTATATTTTAATTTTATTTTAAAGCATCAAGTTACTATTTATCACACATATTTATAAGTGACAGGTCCTAGCTTATTGAAGGAAATATGCCCTAGAGGAATAATAAAGTTGTTATTTATATTTCCTTATATCATAATAAATGTTTATTATTCATGCTACAATTGTATTAACCGGAAACTTAGTACATGTGTGAATACATAGAGAAACAAAGTGTCCCTATTATGCCTCTACTTGACTACCTTGTTAATCAAAGATGGTTAAGTTTCCTAGCCATGGACATGTGTTGTCATTTGATGAATGAGATCACATCATTAGAGAATGATGTGATGGACTAGACCCATCTGTTAGCTTAGCACTATGATCATTTAGTTTACTGATATTGCTTTCTTCATGACTTATACATGTTCCGATGACTATGAGATTATGCAACTCCCGAATACCGCAGGAACACCTTGTGTGCTAGCACACATCACAACGTATCCGGGTGATTATAAAGATGCTCTACAGGTGTCTCCGATGGTGTTTGTTGAGTTGGCATAGATCGAGATTAGGATTTGTCACTCCATGTATCGGAAAGGTATCTTTGGGCCCTCTCGATAATGCACATCACTATGAGCCTTTGCAAGCAATGTGACTAATGAGTTATTCATGGGATGATGCATTATGGAACAAGTAAAGATATTTTCCGGTAATGAGATTGAACTTGGTATGATGATACCGAGATCGAATCTTGGGCAAGTAACATACGGATGACAAAGGGAACAACATATGTTGTTATGCGGTTTGACCGATAAAGATCTTCGTAGAATATGTAGGAACCAATATGAGGATCCAGGTTCCGCTATTGTGTTATTGACCGGAGATGTGTCTCGATCATATCTACATAGTTCTCGAACCCGTAGGGTCCGCACGCTTAACGTTCGATGACAATATGTATTATGAGTTATGTGATTTGATGTACCGAAGGTAGTTTGGAGTCCCGGATGTGATCACGAACATGACAAGGAGTCTCGACATGGTCGAGACATAAAGATTTATATATTGGAAGGCTACATTCGGACACCGGAATGGTTCATGTCATTTCGGATAAGTTTCGGAGTACCGGGGGTTACCGGACCCCCCCCCCCACGGAAGTTATTGGGCCTCATGGGCCTAGTAGTGGAACAGAGGAGGCAGGCCAAGAGGTGGCACGCGCCACCCCTAGACCAAACCGAATTGGACTAGGGATAGCCCCCCCCCTTTCCTTCTCTTCTTCCTCTCCTTCCTTCTTCTCCTAATAGGACTAGGAAAGGGGGAAAACCTACTCCTACTAGGGGTAGGATTGCCCCCCTTGGCACGCCCCTTGTGGCCGGCCGGCCTCCTCCTCCCCTCCTTTATATACGGAGGAGGGGTGCACCCGATAGACACACAAGTTGATCTTTAGCCGTGTGCGGTGCCCCCCTCCACAGTTTTCCACCTCGGTCATATTGTCATAGTGCTTAGGCGAAGCCCTCCGTCAGTAACTTCATCATCACCATCAACATGTCGTCGTGCTGATGGAACTCGCCCTCGACCTCAGCTAGATCAAGAGTACGAGGGACGTCACCGAGCTGAACGTGTGCAGATCGCGGTGGTGTCATGCGTTCGGTACTTGATCGGTTGGATCGTGAAGACGTTCGACTACATCAACCGGGTTACTAAATGCTTCCGCTTTCAGTCTACGAGGGTACGTAGACACACTCTCCCCTCTCGTTGCTATGTGTCTCCTAGATAGATCTTGCGTGATCGTAGGAATTTTTTTTGAACTATTGCGTTCCCCAACAGTGGCATCCGAGCCAAGTCTATGCGTAGATGTTATATGCACGAGTAGAACACAAAGAGTTGTGGGCGATAATAGTCATACTGCTTAGCAGCATGTCATACTTTGATTTGGCGGTATTGTTGGATGAAGTGGCCCAGACCGACATTACATGACCGCGTTCATGAGACTGGTTCAACCGATGTGCTTCGCACACATGTGGCTAGTGGGTGTCTGTGTCTCCAGCTTTAGTTGAATCGAGTGTGACTATGACCGGTCCTTGTTGAAGGTTAAAACAACACACTTGACGAAAAATCGTTGTGGTTTTGATGCGTAGGTAAGAACGGTTCTTGCTAGAAGCCCATAGCAGCCATGTAAAACTTGCAACAACAAAGTAGAGGACGTCTAACTTGTTTTTGCAGGGCATGTTGTGATGTGATATGGTCAAGACGTGATTATATAAATTATTGTATGAGATGATCATGTTTTGTAACAGTTATCGGCAACTGGCAGGAGCCATATGGTTGTCGCTTTACTGTATGAAATGCAATCGCCATGTAATTGCTTTACTTTATCACTAAGTGGTAGCGATAGTCGTAGAAGCAATAGTTGGCGAGACGACAACGATTCTATGATGGAGATCAAGATGTCAAGCCAGTGATGATGGTGATCATGACGATGCTTTGGAGATGGAGATCAAAGGCACAAGATGATGATGACCATATCATATCACTTATATTGATTGCATGTGATGTTTATCCTTTATGCATCTTATTTTGCTTAGTACGGCAGTAGCATTATAAGATGATCTCTCACTAAATTTCAAGGTATAAGTGTTCTCCCTGAGTATGCACCATTGCTACAGTTCGTCGTGCTGAGACACCACGTGACGATCGGGTATGATAAGCTCTACGTTCACATAAAAACAGGTGCAAGCCAGTTTTGCACAAGCAGAATACTCAGGTTAAACTTGACGAGCCTAGCATATGCAGATATGGCTTCGGAACACTGAGACCGAAAGGTCGAGCGTGAATCATATAGTAGATATGATCAACATAGTGATGTTCACCATTGAAAAGTACTCCATCTCACGTGATGATCGGACATGGTTTAGTTGATATGGATCACGTGATCACTTAGATTATTAGAGGGATGTCCATCTAAGTGGGAGTTCTTAAGTAATATGATTAATTGAACTTTAATTTATCATGAACTTAGTACCTAATAGTATTTTGCATGTCTATGTTGTTGTAGATAAATGGTCGTGCTATTGTTCCATTGAATTTTAATGCGTTCCTAGAGAATGCTTAGTTGAAAGATGATGGTAGCAACTACACGGACTGGGTCCGTAACTTAAGGATTATCCTCATTGCTGCACAGAAGAATTACGCCCTGGAAGCACCGCTAGGTGCTAGGCCTGCTGCAGATGCTGCTGATGACGTTAAGAACGTCTGGCAGAGTAAAGCTGATGACTACTCGATAGTTCAGTGTGCCATGCTTTACAGATAAGAACCAGGACTTCAACGACGTTTTGAACGTCATGGAGCATATGAGATGTTCCAGGAGTTGAAGTTAATATTTCAAGCAATGCCCGCATTAAGAGATATGAAGTCTCCAAGAAGTTCTACAGCTGCAAGATGGAGGAGAATAGTTTTGTCAGTGAACATATACTTAGAATGTCTGGGTACCACAACCACTTGACTCAACTGGGAGTTAATCTTCCTGATGATAGTGTCATTGACAGAGTTCTTCAATCACTGCCACCAAGCTACAAAAGCTTCGTGATGAACTATAATATGCAAGGGATGGATAAGACAATTCTCGAGCTCTTCGCAATGCTAAAAGCTGCGGAGGTAGAAATCAAGAAGGAGCATCAAGTGTTGATGGTTAACAAGAATACTAGTTTCAAGAAAAAGGGCAAAGGAAAGAAAGGGAACTTCAAGAAAAATGGCAAGCAAGTTGCTACTCAAGTGAAGAAGCCCAAGTCTGGACCTAAGCCTGAGACTGAGTGCTTCTACTGCAAACGGACTGGTCACTGGAAGCGGAACTGTCCCAAGTATTTGGCGGATAAGAAGGATGGCAAAGTGAAAGGAATATTTGATATACATATTATTGATGTGTATCTTACTAATGCTCGCATTAGCGCCTGGGTATTTGATACTGGTTCTGTTGCTCATATTTGCAACTCAACAGGGGCTACGAATTAAGCAAAGATTGGCTAAGGACAAGGTGACGATGCGCGGGGGAAATGGTTCCAAAGTCGATGTGATCGCGGTCGGCACGCTACCTCTACATCTACCTTCGGGATTAGTATTAGACCTAAATAATTGTTATTTGGTGCCAGTGTTAAGCATGAACATTATATTTGGATCTTGTTTGATGCGAGACGGTTATTCATTTAAATCAGAGAATAATGGTTGTTCCATTTATATGAGTAATATCTTTTATGGTCATGCACCCTTGATGAGTGGTCTATATTTATTGAATCTCGATAGTAGTGATACACATATTCATAGTATTGAAGCCAAAAGATATAAGTTTAATAATGATAGTGCAACTTATTTGTGGCACTGCCGTTTAGGTCATATTGGTGTAAAGCGCATGAAGAAACTCCATGCTGATGGGCTTTTGGAATCACTTGATTATGAATCAGTTGATGCTTGCGAACCATGCCTCATGGGCAAGATGACTAAGACTCCGTTCTCCGGAACAATAGAACGAGCAATAGACTTATTGGAAATAATACATACCGATGTATGCGGTCCGATGAGTGTTGATGCTAATGGAGGGTATCGTTATTTTCTTACCTTCACAGATGATTTGAGCGGATATGGGTATGTCTACTTGATGAAACATAAGTCTGAAACATTTGAAAAGTTCAAAGAATTTCATAGTGAAGTGGAAAATCATCGTAACAAGAAAATTAAGTTTCTACCATATGATTCTGGAGATGAATATTTGAGTTATGAGTTTGGTCTTCATTTGAAACAATACGGAATAATTTCACAACTCACGCCACCTGGAACACCACAGCGTAACAGTCTGTCCAAACATCGTAACCGCACTTTATTAGATATGGTGCGATCTATGATGTCTCTTACTGATTTACCGCTATCATTTTGGGGTTATGCTTTAGAGACGGCTGCATTCACGTTAAATAGGGCACCATCTAAATCCGTTGAAACAACACCATATGAATTGTGGTTTGGCAAGAAACCCAAGTTGTCGTTTCTTAAAGTTTGGGGCTGCGATGCTTATGTGAAAAGCTTCAACCTGATAAGCTCGACCCAAATTGGAGCAATGTGTCTTCGTAGGATACCCAAAGGATATTGTTGGGTACACCTTCTATCACAGATCCGAAGGCAAGATATTCGTTGCTAAGAATGGATCCTTTCTAGAAAAGGAGTTTCTCTCGAAATAATTGAGTGGGAGGAAAGTAGAACTTGATGAGGTAATTGTACCTTCTCCCTTATTAGAAAGTAGTCCATCACATAAATCATTTCCAGTGATTCCTACACCAATTAGTGAGGAAGTTAATGATCTTGATCATGAAACTTCTGATCAAGTTACTACTGAACCTCGTAGGTCAACCAGAGCAAGATCCGCACCAGAGTCGTACAGTAATCCTATTCTGGAGGTCATGTTACTTGACCATGACGAACCTATGAACTATGAGGAAGCGATGATGAGCCCAGATTCTGCAAAATGGCTTGAAGCCATGAAATCTGAGATGGGATCCATGTAGAACAAAGTGTGGACTTTGGTTGACTTGCCCGACGATCGGCAAGCCATAGAGAATAAATGGATCTTCAAGAAGAAGACTGACGTTGACGGTAATGTTACTGTCAACAAAGCTCGACTTGTTGCGAAAGGTTTTCAACAAGTTCAAGGAGTTGACTATGATGAGACCTTCTCACCCGTAGCGATGCTTAAGTCCGTCTGAATCACATTAGCAATTGCCGCATTTTATGATTATGAAATTTGGCAAATGGATGTCAAAACTGCATTCCTTAATGGATATCTTAAAGAAGACTTGTATATGATGCAACAGGAAGGTTTTTCGATCCAAAAGGTGCTAACAAAGTCTGCAAGCTCCAGTAATCCATTTATGGACTGGTGCAAGCATCTCGGAGTTGGAATATACGCTTTGATAGTGTGATCAAAGCATATGGTTTTATACAGACTTTTGGAGAAGCCTGTATTTACAAGAATGTGAGTGGGAGCTCTCTAGCATTTCTGATATTATATGTGGATGACATATTGTTAATCGGAAATGATATTGAATTTCTAAATAGCATAAAAGGGTACTTGAATAAGAATTTTTCAATGAAATACCTCGGTGAAGTTGCTTATATATTGGGCATCAAGATCTATAGAGATAGATCAAGACGCTTAATTGGACTTTCACAAAGCACATACCTTGATAAAGTTTTGAAGAAGTTCAAAATGGATCAAGCAAAGAAAGGGTTCTTGCATATGTTACAAGGTGTGAAGTTGAGTCAGACTCAATGCGTGACCACTGCAGAAGATAGAGAGAAAATGAAAGTCATTCCCAATGCTTCAGCCATAGGTTCTATCATGTATGCAATGATGTGTACCAGACCTGATGTGTGCCTTGCTATTAGTTAAGCAGGGAGGCAATGAAGTAATCCAGGAGTGGATCACTGGACAGCGGTCAAGAACATCCTGAAATACCTGAAAAGTACTAAGGATATGTTTCTGGTTTATGGAGGTGACAAAGAGCTCGTCGTAAACGGTTACGTTGTTGCAAGCTTTGACAATGATCCGAATGACTCTAAGTCACAAACCGGATACGTATTTTTATTGAATGGTGGAGCTGTCAGTTGGTGCAGTTCTAAGCAGAGCGTCGTGGCGGGATCTACGTGTGAAGCAGAATACATAGCTGCTTCAGAAGCAGCAAATGAAGGAGTCTGGATGAAGGAGTTCATATCTGATGTAGGTGTAATACCTAGTGCATCGGGTCCAATGATCAAGTCAAGGAGGGAGACATAGAGATTTGCAAGACACATACGGATCTGAATGTTGCAGACCCGTTGACTAAGCCTCTCTCACGAGCAAAACATGATCAGCACCAAGACTCCATGGGTGTTAGAATCATTACTGTGTAATCTATATTATTGACTCTAGTGCAAGTGGGAGATTGAAGGAAATATGCCCTAGAGGCAATAATAAAGTTGTTATTTATATTTCCTTATATCATGATAAATGTTTATTATTCATGCTAGAATTGTATTAACCGGAAACTTAGTACATGTGTGAATACATAGACAAACAGAGTGTCCCTAGTTTGCCTCTACTTGACTAGATCATTAATAAAAGATTGTTAAGTTTCCTAGCCGTGGACATGTATTGTCATTTGATGAATGGGATCACATCATTAGAGAATGATGTGATGGACTAGACCCATCTATTAGCTCAGCACTATGATCGTTTAGTTTATTGCTATTGCTTTTTTCATGACTTATACATGTTCCTATGACTATGTGATTATGCAACTCCCGAATACCGGAGGAACACCTTGTGTGCTATCAAACGTCACAACGTAACTGGGTGATTATAAAGATGCTCTACGGGTGTCTCTGATGGTGTTTGTTGGGTTGGCATAGATCGAGAATAGGATTTGTCACTCCGTGTATCGGAGAGGTATCTCTGGGCCCTCTCGGTAATGATCATCACTATAAAGCCTTGCAAGCAATGTGAGTAATGAGTTAGTTGCGGGATGATACATTACGGAATGAGTAAAGAGACTTGCTGGTAACGAGATTGAATTAGGTATGATGATACCGACGATCGAATCTCGGGCAAGTAACATACCGATGACAAAGGGAACAACATATGTTGTTATGCGGTTTGACCGATAAAGATCTTCAAAGAATATGTAGGAACTAATATTAGCATCCAGGTTCTACTATTTGTTATTGACCGGAGATGTGTCTCAGTCATGTCTACATAGTTCTCGAACCCGTAGGGTCCGCACGCTTAATGTTCGATGACGATATGTATTATGAGTTATGTGATTTGATGTACCGAAGGTTGTTCGGAGTCCCGGATGTGATCACAGACATGATGAGGAGTCTCAAAATGGTCGAGACATAAAGATTCATATATTGGGAGGCTACATTCGGACACCGGAATGGTTCGGGTCGTTTTGAATAAGTTTCGGGGTACTGGGGGTTACCAGAAACCACCCCCCCTTCTGGAAGTTATTGGGCCTCATGGGCCTAGTAGTGCAAGAGAGGAGGCAGGTCAAGAGGTGGCGCACGCCCTCCCTAGCCCAAATCGAATTGGACTAGGGCTAGGGGGTCGGCCCCCACTTTCCTTCTCTTCTTCCTCTCCTTCCTTCTTATCCTAATAGGACTAGGAAAGGGGAAACCTACTCCTACTAGGAGTAGGATTACCCCCCTTGGGCGCCCTCCTTGTGGCCGGCCGGCCTCCACCTCCCCTCCTTTATATACGGGGGAGGCTGGCACCCCATAGACACACAAGTTGATCTTTAGCCGTGTGCGGTGCCCCCTCCAAAGTTTTCTACCTCGATCATATTGTCGTAGTGCTTCGGCGAAGCCCTGCGTCGGTAACTTCATCACCACCGTCAACACGCCGTCGTGCTAACGGAACTCACCCTCGGCCTCAGCTGGATCAAGAGTACGAGGGACGTCACCGAGCTGAACGTGTGCAGATCATGGAGGTGTCGTGCGTTCGGTACTTGATCGGTTGGATCGTGAAGACATAGGACTACATCAACCGTGTTACTAAACGCTTTCGCTTTCAGTCTACGAGGGTACGTAGACACACTCTCCCCTCTCGTTGTTATGCATCTCCTAAATAGATCTTGCGTGATCGTAGGAAATTTTTTAAAATACTGCGTTCCCCAACAGTTATATCCTCATATTACATGATGAATACATGTTTTTGCATGTACGGTACCTTCTCCATTGGTGCATGGCATGTCTAGGGCACCGTGCTCTCTGCTTCGATCTTCTAAAGTATGATGGTTCCAGGGATATATGCTGATAAACATAGGAAGTAGATCATGGTGAATAAGCTCCTCTTACTGCTTTTGTTAACATAATATATTGTTGTTTCTCTCGAAAAGAACTAAACAAGTAGATTTTTTGCAAGGTCAATACACCTATCCACAAGATCATCTACAAATGCAAATTCAGCTTTCATGTCGGGTCGCAGCGGGAGCCTCAAATATATTTACCCTTAGGTTGCAGCTCAGATCCCAATTAACTTGTTTTTGCTCCACTTATCTACCCGCTATCTAGTCGCTCTTGTTCACTGGCTTTTAGGCCCATGTGAAGTAGGACGCTCGTGTGAAGTAGGAAGTTTTGGACTACATCTGGGATAGGTCCCAGCTAGCTAGGGAGGAATACTAGAATTTTTAACATAACAACCTACTTTCTAACAGAAGTTTTAAGTTACATCAATCACTATCTAGGTATTTATTGCGCTTTCAGTGACTTGCTTACATATATATATAATACATTTTCCAACCATTTCATAAATCATTTGACACTCAATTTAGTATTTCTCTTCTACGTATTAAACATTCTTTTCATCAATCTTCATGAGGTGTCATGAACCTTGCCTAATGTCGTCATAAAATATATTATGTGTACGCTCTTTTGTGTGAAATTTATTTGTAGGATCATTCCATATCAGAGTACTGCCCTCAGAGGTAAGCGGCTCAAGATGGCGAACCAGTCGGGCCTTGAAAGCAAGGCTGAGCTACTGCAGCAGGAGACTAACTCACTACCTACACAAATGCATTCAAAGAAGGTTTGTAATTTTGCAGACTTATTACATGATCATGAGCAGATGTTTTAGTGGTTTTGCTATTTCTTTATTTTATAAGTATTTAAGTGATAACCGTTTTATTAGACTTCATGATTCATGAAAGTACAAAATTAGATTTAAAAAATCTTGATCTCCTAGCTATATCATCCATATCTAATTCGTTGAGAAAGTTTTTTTAGAGAAAAAGGCATAAAACCCGAACTTCAAATTAATGAAGCCATCAACCAGAGCTAGGATACTTGATGATGAATGCAAAGGCAAAAGTGTGATAAAAAAACCTCTTTATGTTAAGAATTTACATAATAAATCGATGTTTTATACAATCTTCTTATTATTTCTTTTGAATATATGTTCGTATAGTACGACTGGTCTGCTTGCAACTGAAAACAATGTTAATTACAAGCTTGTAATTTGTAAGTTTGAAGTGCATAGACACGGGATGAAACATTAATCACTTTGAAATGGTGTGACTGTTTTTGAGAAACATAATAAAAGATTATTAAGTATGCTTTGGAAAGTATCTTAAACACATTTTTTACAATAGTTTACTAAGGTCCCTACGCATTAGTTTGATGCGCATTTACACATAATGTTAAAGTATATACTCTATGGTACATAGTGAACTATAATAAAACTTATGTTTGACACACTTCAGAACATTATGGTAAAATATGTAACATTTTATACAATTTGTTTGTTTCATGTGTTTTACAGTCTTTATAGATTCATCTAGTTTCAAAACTAATACTTCACTAACTACGGGGGAATAAAATCATGTTTGGTCTTGTTTCTTCTATCTACTACTCTACAGACATGGAGCGCGCGTGAAACGCAATACATGGAATGTGGTTCTACATTTCTTGTCGTACTACCTTGTTTTATGGTAATTTTGAGGGGCTTTAGTTGATATTTTACTACCAAATTTTGCAGCTGTCATAGGTGTAACATGTTTGTTATTAGAATCGGGCTTCAATGTTTATTTTGCTTCAACATTTCTTGTTCTACTTTTGCAACAATGATAACTATGCTTCATCCGTTGAAGCTGCATCTAAGAAAGTAAAGTGAATGTTTTCCTTTACTTTATATAATTTCTCAAACATTTGAGAAGGAAATAATTAAGCTTTTACCCCCAAGGAAGATCACTTTACTTGCTTGTTGGGTCTCAAACCTAGGCGGAATTTCAATGTCCCTGTCAGCTAGCATGGTGCAATCCACTGATCATTTATGCTTTAAAATTAGCACAAATGTTGGCATTCTTCCAATACATTTTAGATTTTAATTACTAATATAAACCTAAAATATCACCTGCAGTACTTTGTGTGAGCCTTTTGTCATCAAAAAGTCAGAGAGTTTGCATAGAGCACGATTGTTGCATGCATATTCCTAGACTGTCTCTCACCATGCTAAAAAATGCACTTTATTTTATTGTGATAGTTTAGATGTTGAATTCTTTTGAACCAGAAGTTAAATTTTCGGTACTTTAAACTAATTAAATTCCTAGCAACATAATATTTAGAACAAGACCAATCTTGGACATACTTTAACGAGTTTAGAATTTATTATTCAAGTCATATTTTGAATCAATTTTGGAGACATTTTAGGTACCATACTTTTTATTGTTTCAAATGAATATTTCCAAAAGGATTTTGCGTGACATTTTAGGTACCATACTTTTGATTCAGAGTTTTTGAATAATTTTAGTGAGATTTCATTATTTCAATTTCAGGGATATGTTTTGCACATGTAAACAACAATATCTCAAACATCTTTCTACATTTCTCATCATACTACCTTCTTGTACATGACTTTAGAGTTCGCTTCAATTAATGTATTACTACTCCATATATGCTTGAAAAGAAGATGTATAAACTTTGTCTGAAATCAAAGAGTGCAAAGTTTGACCGAGATTGTAGGAAAACTATATGGGACTTCAATTAATATTATTGTGGTCATGGATAGTTTTCTACAAACTTGGACAAACATTGCACCCATTGACAGACAAAATTTCAGAAACATTTCATAATTTATTGTTTTAGACAAGTATTTTTTTTTTAAACTGTGTGACATATTTTGATCCAAATTTGTTCAATTATTTTCAAAGCTATTCAAAGAAACCTTGGTCTGAATTTTTCAGCCAAATTTCATCTTTCCGTTTTCACAAAAAAAAAACTTCATGAATAGTTACATAATATTTAAAATATCATCATATTTTAGTAAATTTTATAAACTTTTCACCAAAATTTCTATTACTTTAGAGCATTTATTTTTTTTCTTGGGATTTTTGAATTATTTTATAGAAATTTCAATGTTTCAAATTTCTAAGTATTCATATATGATCTCACAAATCTCAATTATTTTTGTCACATTCAATCAATTTCAGAAACATATCAAATAAATTTCACAAACTTCAATTTAGTCCTTCATATTTACATCAAATTCGGAATTATTTACAAGACCAAATATTTCATTCTCTAGAAAAGTTTACAATTATACTTCATTGTAAAATAAACTTAAAATATGTTTTAAATAATTCCAATACGTGTAAAATGTATGTTGAATGTTTCCTCAGTTAGTGTTTCTGAAATTGATGTGTAATCACTCAAACTTTGTTGAGAAAAATGTGAAATTTCATAAGATAACATTTGAAAGTGCAATTCGTTGGAATATTAGTGAAAGGATATTTGAATCCTATCTAAAAGAATTCGAAACTTTTTATTTTTTTATTTTTTAATAAATATTGTAAGTCTTTGAATATATATTTTTGAATTTATTGACATCATTGAAATCTTTAAAAAAATTGAACCCTGAATTTTGCTGAATTCACCGGTGTGCAAACGCAAAATCCAAAAATGCGGAATATGAAAGGGCTGTAAGAGTACATGCAATGGTGGGATGGCGTGCTTTGGTTGAGAGGACTCCGTTAGAAATGAGTTTGACATCCCCAAATGCCATTCATGCCCATTTTTGTGTTGGCCAGGTTCAGTTTTCACGCCGATGCGTGCTTTTCCATGTACTCAATGGCCACGGCGGCATGGAAGGCAGCTCCAACTGGGAGCGCATCTTCGTCGATCACAAAGTAGGGGGAGTGCGTTGTGCGGAGCTGCTCCATGGTGCTCTCGTTGCCAACTCCTATGGTGAAGAAGGCGCCCGCCATCCTCTGCGCGTAGAACCCGAAATCCTCCGCACCCATGAGCTGGGGAGCCACCCTGACGTTCTCTTCCCCGAGCAACCTCCCGGCCACCTCCTTGGCATGTGCGTACATCCCTTCGGCGTTGACGACAGCCGGGTACGGCCTCATCGTTTCCTCCATGAAGTCCACGGAGGCAGAGCAACGGTGCACTGCAGCCTGCCCTTCAACGATCTTCGGAACAAGCATGAAAAATGTGCGAATTAGTTATCGCCTGGTCCACTACAGATCCACTGCACTAGATGTATCATGTAGATGTTGGAAACGCAGACATTTTTACCTCTCTGATCCTCTTCATCAGATATGACAGCCCTTCATCTGTCATGCTCCTCAAGGTGCCACCAAAGGCGGCCGACTCGGGGATGACGTTGTAAGCGTCTCCTCCTTTCACAAAGGTGATGGATACCACCTGAAAGTGCAACAACTGTCAACACCAGGATTGTTCAGTCTGTATCAACTATACGAGGACTGTAGGGAGGAAGCAGATCACATACTGCACCCTGCAGGGGATCGATCTCCCGGGAGACAATCTGCTGGATACTCAGGACGGCGGACGATGCTGCTACAATGGGATCAATGGCGTTATGGGGGCCAGCGGCGTGCCCACCTTTTCCTGTGACCGTCGCCAGGAATCGACCCGAGGTCGCGGCAAATGGCCCTGGCCTGGACGAAACCACACCCACCGGCAGAGCTGGATCGACGTGCAGGCCGAAAATCGCCGACGCGTCATCGAGAACACCTTCTTCTAGAATGTAGTAGGCTCCGCCGCTGCCCTCCTCTGCTGGCTGGAAAACAAGCTTCACGGTGCCCTGGTGATGGAAACAAAACCCACATAAGACTTTTATTATGGCTCTCCTTGATGATTGCTCGAGCTCACCAAAATCGCTGGATTACAAAATACCTTTAGGTCTTCCTTGCGGGACTGAAGTAGCTTGGCAGCTCCTAGAAGCATTGATGTGTGAGCATCATGTCCGCAGGCATGCATTTTCCCATCTTCCAGGCTCTTGTATTCCCAACCTACCAGTTCCTGTAGTAAGGCACCCCAAATGCATCGGCTGAAAAGTCGTAATACTGACCACGGGACTAAGCCGGCCTAGAAGTCTGACAGTCACATGTGCAGACACTAGCAGTATGAGAATGCAGGTAATTCTTGAGCGGTCAGGACCATACGTAGCAGTATGAGAATATTGTTCAGTTCACACAGGTTCAGGCAAACTCATGGACCCTGCTCCTACAAAATTACTACCACATGAAAGGGATTGTGTTTGAAATGAACTGGTGGCTGTGATCCGCGCCGGGAGCAAATTGCTTTTGTAGAGCACCAGGTTAACAATGGTTGCGGAAGAATAATCAGAGGTCTCCTTAACTATTGGATCGTTTGAACAGCGGGATTGCTAAATCTTAGTCGACCAAGTCTCAGTCGATTCTATATTCGTGAGAATGTACGTGAAGATCCATGTAAAATTTTCTTTAAAATTTCTTCTTTCTTTTTTTATATGTATTGCCACTTGATGACACACTCAACAACAATAGAATAATTAAAGCTTAAGTCACAGTTGGTGTCCTTCCTTGGAGGTAACCAACATGCAAAGGGGTAAAACCGTAAATTCTTCCCATACATGTGTGCATTTCACTATTATTATATTTAGCAGTGTGCTGGCACTGTTCAGAGCTGACTTTGGGTGGATGAGATGTGAGCTCATCACAAGTCAGCTGGCCACTGAACTTCAGTTCGCGCACCATTCATAGGTGCAGTTCACGTCTCTGTGGTTAAAATAATTCTCTAGAGGAAGCGACTCAGATAATCATGCATGCCACGTATCCCTAGGTCAGATCCAACGGCATTCAGAGGTGGAGCGAGAGGTTCTGTAGTTTTCTCTCTCTCTCTCTTCGTCTTAAACGATCAAGCATATCCCCATACCCCATTCGCATCTCCCACACTCCACATTTGTTGTACAGGGCTGTAAGAGTATATGATTATCATGGGTAGTATGATGTACCGTAAGAAACCTCAGATTTTAACCTACACATTTGTTGGAGTTATTTTTCATAGGTCCAACTGAATCCATTCAGGCGGTAAGATCCCGTGCGTGTGAAGATTTTGACCTTATCGTCACAACAACTTCATAACAGAACTGAGCTGAACCCAAAGGTGAGCAACGTGTAGTACTACTACTATTTCTTTCTTTTTGCGTGTAGTACTACTCGACCGCGTGACATGGGAGATCTCACAGTAGGCCTACTGCACGTGTAAAGTGCCAAGGAAGGACCAAGTAAGCACGTACCTGCACGGGCAGGGCGTCCATGTCGGCCCGGAGCGCGACGACCGGGCCGGCGCCGGAGCCGATGGTGGCCACGACGCCCGTCCGCGCGACGGGCCACGCGTAGGGGACGCCGATGGCGTCGAGCTCGCGGCAGACGAGCTCGCTGGTGCGGTGCTCCTGGAAGGCCAGCTCCGGGCGCTGGTGGATGCGCCGCCGCACGCCGCGCAGCCACGCGGCGGTCTCCGGCGCGCGGGCCGCGGCGAGGAGGTCCTCGGCGCGCGCTGCCACCGGGGAGACGACGGCGAGGTAGAGTAAGAGGAGGAGAGGAGCCGAGGAAGCGGCCATGGCTGGAGGAGAGGAGAATCGTTGGAGCGGCGGAGTCGATCCTTTCTTCCCCCGCTAGCTTAGGTAGTTGGTTGTTGAGGCTTGGATTTACGCGAGACTCCTTTTGCTTCTGGCGCCCGATCTGTTTCCTCAAACGGGAAAGATGGATACGCAAATCACACTGCCTGCCTGGCTCTTTTTTCAGCAAACTGGAGTGGAGTGGAGTTCCCGCATCTCATCGGCAAATTGCTATCGCGAAAATCAGGCATGACTTCCGCGCCAGATTCGTCCACGGTGGAGGGCGGAGCTGGCGGGCGCGGGGACGGTTAGCGTTGGAGGGGAAAGACTGAATTACCCACAGTGATCAACCCTTTAGATCGACTGAATTACACAAATCTTCAGGCATGGCCCATCTTACACCATCGACTTAAGTACAGTGAAAATTCCCTTGCGGATGATACTTGCAAGGAAATTGCTGTGCATATGACGCACGGTCCTTACGACAGTTGGACGATATCCAATCGAGTCGTCTGTCGCACTTTGGTCAGATCATGCATGGACGAGCTGATCTATGCTGTCGTGCATAGATCGTCTGCATTGCAATGCTTCACTTGCAATCATTTATTTATTTTTCGAAATGAAGGCAAAAAAAATTGTCTCGCGAATATTTAAGCATAAGACAAATGCCTGGTTAATTGACGAAAAACCATATGAAAATCATTACAACATATGACCATCTGCCGACTATACCCAAAGCTTAAATCTTCACAATCACCCCAGTAGACGAACAAACGCCCCCCAACCCGCTACAAGCACAACCCCACAGACCATGGAACACAACATCGCAAAGCAGGCCCATCGATAAAGACATCTGACATGACAACCTGAAAAGAAGAGCATCATCCATCAAACGGCCGCTGACGTCTTCACTATGCAATGATTTCTCCTTCGGTATGCCGGAACGATGGCTACCGCACACCCTTTTGCTCTTGTCCCTCATTGCCTTCTCCTTCAGGGGGCAACCAACAGTCTTGCCGGATCCAGGGTTAGCAACATCCAATCTTGCAATCAATTCTCGGAACTTTCTAACAAAGGTAGCCTCAGAAACATGTGCCAATGTACCAGATGCCACAACCTCATTCACCCACGGAAACCACTTGGTTGAAGGGCTTGGGCGAGTGGAAAACAACAGTTCCCAAACCTCCACGCTCCACGGCGACAGACACCTGACTGGTCGGGTATGATGGTGTTGTAGGTGGCGGCAAAATCACAGTCCAAGTCACAAGCGAGTCCACATGTACCATCGACAGTGGAGAAGTGTTCTCCCAGCCTATCATTTGTAACTCGGGCATGATGTGCACCACAAGAACCATGGCATCGGCGATGTCATCGCAGAGGCAACCGACAAATCAAGCAACGGTGATGGGTAGGGCCTAACAAAAGGGGAGAAACCACCAAAGAAGTCTGCTTTGATTTCCCTATGCCCACAGAATCAACCGCACCAAGAGGCCGCGTCGTCGGAGTAGTCTGCAACATAGTCGAAGCAGGGAATAGTCCACTCAGAGCAGCCTATACACCCACTCCAAAAAGCTCGCAATCCGTGCCAGACAGCCTCGCGGCAGCCCGAAAAGATAAAGGAGACGGAGATAGGGGTTGTCCATGGTTTTTTAAGGAAAACTCAGCCAGAGCGGACTGCAACACCACTTCGGAAAGGGTTGTCAAGCCAGTGGTAGCAGGGATCTAGAGACAACAGACACCCAAAACCAACGGCAAAGCACCTTGGAGGGGAGCATGGATGCCATCAGACCCTCACATGAAGCTGAAGTTGGACGATGCAGGATATCGAGGCAGGACACGGGGTGGCACAACAAGGCTTGCCAGCGAGCTCAGGGGACACTAGGGATTGCGGCATCTATGCATGTGGTGACTGTTCTCCAAACAACAGGAGTGATGTCCCACAAGTATAGGGGGTCAACTGTAGATCCTTTCGGTAGTAAGAGTATCAATCCCACGAGGAGTTGAAGGAAATGATTAGTGCAAAAACAACAAGGATTCACTCCAAGTACTAAAAGATTTAACGCTTTTGTGTATTGTGGTGGTAGCGGAGCAATGGAACGTGATTAGCAATAAAAAGTAAAAGAGTGCAGTGAAGTGGTCCCATCTTAGTAATGCTAAGGACAAGTCAGTGTGGAGGTAGCTAAAGAAGCACGAGGTTAATTACCCAACCCACGATTTGGAACTTGCGTCAGTTGTTCATGCCTTGTTGGGAAAGACTTGTGACGTATTCACGGCCCCCAAGAGTCGGATGTATATTTTTCACCCAGAAGGAGTTGAACATGAGGTAGAGAAGTGGCTATAATTACTCAAGGATTACACCATGAATTGTTATTTATGAGGATAAAATGTTCTTGAGGACGGTTCGATCATAGCATAGTTGTCAACTCCATATATGACTTTCTGATAACACCCGCCCTGCTATCGTTGACAAGCACCACATCATCCGCAAAGAGAACACACCAAGGGATCTCCTTATATATCCCTTGTGATCTCATCCATCACAAAAGCAAGAAGATCAGGGCTCAAACACTAGTAAAAAAGACAGGCATTAGCAACGTGCTCCGAAAGTGGTTGTGACCAAGCAAAATGAAACCACCTTTAATACCTATGATGGAGGCAGTTATTTTTATCATATTAAGCTCTGGAGGCGGTTGGTAAGCCAAAACCGCCTGCAGGAAGGATTGGAGACGGTTAGTTTCTCGAAGCCGCCTCTAGGTTTTGAGCCAGCGCAGGTGGTTTCTCCATCAAAATCGCCTGTAGTTCGTGAGTACCTATGGGTGCAACCATTCCTTCTCTTCTTTTCTAAGGATTATCAGGCACCACCCTTCAATTTCCGTCCATTTCTCTTCCCCTTCCCTAGTCCACGACCAAACCCTAGCACCGCTGACGCAACTTTCAACTCGTCGAGCGAGGGTGGCACGGAGGCAGATCGGCCCATCCACGGTGACACGATGGCACATCGGCCCTTACATGGCAGTGTGGTGGCACATTGATCCATTTGCGGTGGCACATTGGCAGTTCGGCCATCCGCAGCGGCGAGGTGGCACATCCGACCATCTATGGTGGTGCAGTGTCACATCCGCCCATTCGCAGTGGCGTGATGGCAGATCCAGTCCGGTTGTCTTGCTAACCCAGGAACCTCAGGGTTTGGCGGGTCTTACGAGGGCAACGTCGCCGCCGTCAACCTCCACC
>NC_041388.1:325176579-325233948 GCF_002162155.2 Triticum dicoccoides
CCCCATGCATACTCCATCTCCATCATGGTGAGCTCCGAAGTGTTACCGGCCTTTGTGCTAATGAATTTTAGTAGGGGTATTTGTTGCATGCCTATGAATTTTTTTGTAGGGTAGTCATTTATGCTTATGTATTTTGTTTGTAGGAGAAGTTTTTGTATGGTTGTGGATTTTGTTTGTAGGGCTAGCTGTTGTATGCTTGGGATTTTGTTTGTAGGGTTAGCTGGTGTATCCTTATAGTTTTTTGCAGTTGGTCACCCAAACTTCTTTGAAGTCACCTTCCTTATCATATTCATCAACATATTGTTTGCTTCACCTCCTTCCTCCCCTCCTTCATAAACCTCTTCTTGAGGGCATGAGTTGCCTCCCCTTAAGTTTCCACCACTTCGTTCTAACACTAACTATATTCGGGCATGTTCTTTTTCTATGATAGAGTGTTGTACAACTCAGCTTAAGCAACACAATCAATAATGGTTGTGCAAGTTTTATTCAACCAGTTTGGCTGGAAATCCACTTATATGTTATGTGGATGAGCTATGTAATCTCAGGTTTGATCGCTTGTGGTCATGTTTTTCATTTATTTGTTTTGTTGTTGGGTACTAGATGAATTGAAATTGTTTCACGTCTAATAACATGGTTGTGTGCATCATGTGATGTAAAGGCTGAGGTGTTCCTCTTTTCAAGGAAAAAAACAACACAACCAATGTAAGGCCACAAATTTGCAGGTGTGCTAGTCGGGCCGTCAATGTTAAACATCAAGTTTGTAATTGTGCCTTTAAGATCACTATATAACATTAGAGTAACAGAGTGGTATGTGTACCTTTGGATGGCTCCTTTCCAAGACAAAAGTCTAAGAAGAAACTTCAATAATACACCAATCTACTACCACATAAATTTCAATCCATCCAACTTATGTGTTTTTTTAGAAAAGGAGGGATCACCCCCGACCTCTGCATCTGGGAGATGCATGCGGCCATATTATTTATTATTCACAAAGACCTTACAAAGAAATACAACAGTAAGCCTGAGGCCACCATCTAGACGACATCTGTCGCTACTCATATCCTCTTGATGAAGGTGTGCTGAATATCCGGGTCAAATACCAAACAGACATCACACAAAAGCCTAACATCTAACGTCGGATACCCAATCCAAAGCCACATAGGCGGCACTGGGTAACACTCCGGACCGGCGCACTCTCAGTGAGTACCACACGCACACACTGCAAAGGGCCGTCACCTCCGTCTTCCCTCGATCCATCCTCAAAGCATGTACTGATGTATCGAGCTTGTCAGGCCTCTCTTCCATCGAAGCCACTGATAACCCACAAGTATAGGGTATCGCAACAGTTTTCGAGGGTAGAGTATTCAACCCAAATTTATTGATTCGACACAAGGGAGCCAAAGAATATTCTCAAGACAGCTGAGTTGTCAATTCAACCACACCTGGAAAACTTAATATCTGCAGCAAAGTATTTAGTAGCAAAGTAGTATGGAAGTAATGGTAACGGTGGCAAATTTAACAGTAGCAACGGTAAAGTAACTAAGCAAAGATCAATATGTGAAAAGCTCGTAGGCATTGGATCAGTGATGGATAATTATGTCGGATGTGATTCCTCATGCAACAATTATAACATAGGGTGACACCGAACTAGCTCTAGTTCATCAATGTAATGTAGGCATGTATTCTGAATATAGTCATACGTGCTTATGGAAAAGAACTTGCATGACATCTTTTGTCCTACCCTCCCGTGGCAGCGGGGTCCTATTGGAAACTAAGGGATATTAAGGCCTCATTTTAATAGAGTACCAGACCAAAGCATTAACACTTAGTGAATACATGAACTCCTCAAACTACGGTCATCACCGGTAAGTATCCCGATTATTGTCACTTCGGGGTTAACGGATCATAACACATAATAGGTGACTATAGACTTGCAAGATAGGATCAAGAACTCACATATATTCATGAAAACATAATAGGTTCAGATCTGAAATCATGGCACTCAGGCCCTAGTGACAAGCATTAAGCATAGCAAAGTCATAGCAACATCAATCAATCTCAGAACATAATGGATACTAGGGATCAAACCCTAACAAAACTAACTCGATTACATGATAAATCTTATCCAACCCATCACCGTCCAGCAAGCCTACGATGGAATTACTCATGCACGGCGGTGAGCATCATGAAATTGATGATGGAGGAAGGTTGATGATGACGATGGCGATGGCGACGAATTCCCCTCTCTGGAGCCCCAAACGGACTCCAGATCAGCCCTCCCGAGAGAGATTTGCCGCTTAGCGGCGGCTCCGTATCGTAAAACATGATGAATCATTCTCTTTGATTTTTTTCTCCCCGAACGTGAATATATAGAGTTGGAGTTGAGGTCGGTGAAGCATCAGGGGGCCCACGAGGCAGGGGGCGCCCCCCCCCCCCACCCTCGTGGACAGGGTGTGGGCCCCCTGATGTTGATTCTTTCACCGGTATTTTTAATATATTCCAAAAATATTCTCCGTGAAGTTTAAGGTCATTCCGAGAACTTTATTTCTGCACAAAAATAACACCATGGCAATTCTGCTGAAAACAGTGTCAGTCCAGGTTAGTTCCATTCAAATCATGCATGCAAGTTAGAGTCCAAAACAAGGTCAAAAGTGTTTGCAAAATTAGATACGATGGAGACGTATCAACTCCCCCAAGCTTAAACATTTGCTTGTCCTCAAGCAATTCAGTTGACAAACTGAAAGTTATAAAGAAAAACTTTTACAAACTCTGTTTGATCTTGTTGTTGTAAATATGTAGAGCCAACATTTAAGTTTTCAGCAAAGATTATGAACTAACCATATTCACAATAACATTTAGGTCTCATGTTTACTCATATAAATGGCATAATCAACTAGCGAGCAATAATAGTAAATCTCGGATGACAACACTTTCTCAAAACAATCCTAATATGATATAACAAGATGGTATCTCACTAGCCCTTTCTGAGACCACAAAACATAAATGCAAAGCACCTCTGAAGATCAAGGAGTGACTAAACATTGTAATTCATGGTAAAAGAGATCCAGTCATACTCAATGTAAACTAATAGTAATACATGCAAATGACAGTGGTGCTCTCCAACTAGTGCTTTTTGATAAGAGGATGATGACTCAACATAAAAGTAAATAGATAGGCCCTTCGCAGAGGGAAGCAGGGATTTATAGAGGTGCGAGAGCTCAATTTTTAAATAGATATAAACAATATTTTGAGTGGTATACTTTCGTTGTCAACATAACAACCGAGAGATCTCGATATCTTCCATGCTACACACATTATAGGCGGTTCCCAAACAGAATGGTAAAGTTTATACTCCCCCTTCCACCACAAGCATCAATCCATGGCTTGCTCGAAACAACGAGTGCCTCCAACTAACAAGAGTCCCAGGGGGAGTTTTGTTTGCAATTATTTTGATTTAAGCATGGGACTGGGCATCCCGGTTACCAGCCATTTTCTCGTGAATGAGGAGCGGAGTCCACTCCTCATGAGAATAACCCACCTATCATGGAAGATATAGACAGCCCTAGTTGATACATGAGCTATTCGAGCATACAAAACAGAATTTCATTTGAAGGTTTAGAGTTTGGCACATACAAATTTACTTGGAACGGCAGGTAGATACCGCATATAGGAAGATACGGTGGACTCATATGGAATAACTTTTGGGGTTTATGGAAGTGGATGCACAAGCAGTATTCCCGCTTAGTACAAGTGAAAGCTAGAAAGAGACTGAAAAGCGACCAGCTAGAGAGCGACAACAGTCATGAACATGCATTAAAATTAATCAACACTAAATGCAAGCATGAGTAGGATATAATTCTCCATGAACATAAATATCATGGAGGCTATGTTGATTTTGTTTCAACTACATGCGTGAACATGTGCCAAGTCAAGCCACTCGAATTGTTCAAAGGAGGATACCACCCTAGCATACCGCATCACAACCATTTTAATAGCATGTTGGCACGCAAGGTAAACCATTATAAACTCCTAGCTAATTAAGCATGGCATGAGCAACTATAATCTCTAATTGTCATTGCAAACATGTTTCATTCATAATAGGCTGAATTAGGAACGATGAATTAATCATATTTACAAAAACAAGATAGGTCGAGTTCATATCAGCTTCTCTCATCTCAATCAGTTCATCATATATCGTCATTATTGCCTTTCACTTGCACAACCGAACGGTGTGGATAATAATAATAGTGCACGTGCATTGGACTAAGCTAGAATTTGCAAGCATTCAATACAAGGGAGAAGACAAGGTAATATGGGCTCTTTGTTAGATCAACAATAATGCATATGAGAGCCACTCAACATTTTCATCATGGTCTTCTCCTCTCGACCCCTAAAGAAAAGAAAGGAAATAAAACTATTTACACGGGGAAGCTCCCAACAAGCAAAAGAAGAACAAAAAATATTTTTGGGTTTTCTTTTAGTTATTACTACTACAGGCATGGAAAGTAAACTAGTTAAAAGCTACAACTTTTTTTATTTTTCTTAAGGTTTTTCAAACACACAAGAAGAAAGCTTAAAACAGAAAATAAACTAGCATGGATGATACAATGAAAAAGTATGAGCACCGACAACTGGCATGAGTGTGTGAACATGAATGTAATGTCGGTGAGAAATATGTACTCCCTCAAGCTTAGGCTTTTGGCCTAAGTTGGTCTATTCCCATGGATCAAAGTGACCCTCTCGGTGTGCGGAGGAGTGTCATCTGGGTGCCACTGGTTGGTGATCTCCTCCGGATTCCACTGATAAACAGACTGTCGATAAGGGTCAAGTGGTGGTTCCGGCTCAGGCTCTGGAGCTGGTGTCAGGCTCCAGTATGCATAAGCGGCCTCCGGCAAGATGAGGTATGTGCCTGAAAATATGTCAAACAAAGAGGGAGCAGGCAAGGTAATAATCTCAAAGTAGTTTTTATTAAATATGAACCTATATTTAAGCATCTTCTTTCTTATCCTTAACAATAAAATCATGCGCTATCATACTCTTATAATCTAGAAAATAGGAGGCAGCAACTTTTCCTCTTTCTCATAATGCCTAATAGGTATGTTAAAGTGTGCAGCAAGGCGCGAGGCAAAGATGCCTCCAAAGACGGGACCCTTCGTACGGTTCAAATTAAACCGTTTAGGAACAATGGCGCCTAAACTGAAAGTAGTATCACGAAACAAGGCATGGCGCAAAATAACAATATCAGGGGCACTAAAGTTTCCACTGTTCCCACGACCAATTAAGTATCTACTAGCAAATATTGCAAAGTAACGTAGAACAGAAAAATGTATGCTAGTAATTCTTGCCTTAGAAACTTTTCTCGTTTCCCCTACAGCAATCATATCATTAAACCCCTCCATATCATTATGATGTGGTTCCTCTATGCTGCCCACAAAGGGTATCTTACAGACCCGACAAAAATCATATAGTGACATCTTCTTAACCTCATCATATAAGTGAAATTCCACCGAAGGTGGTGATTTCTTAGCATGAAAGTAAAAAATTTGCATGAAAATATTAGTTAGGAGGAGATATTGTTCGCGCTGGTTGCGGAGGAAGTCGACGAGGCCTACATTCTCAGCCAAATAATAAAAATCTTCATAAATCCCGGCTTCTCTCAAGAACTCATCACAAGGCCATTCACACGGCCGAACTTCTGTAGTGCGAGGGGGATTATATTTGGGCTTTTTATTTTCTTCACTTTGCTTATCCTTCGAGATTCGGCTCGAAGAACCCCTCAACAATCTTTTCATCATTTTCTTTCTCTGAATTGTTTTTGAAATTTTTAGTAACTCGAAATAAAAGTGAACCAAACTCAACAAAATTGATAGCAACTACTCCTACAAGTGCCTAGAGGCCATATCATGCATTAAAACTATTTTTGACCACATAAATTTGACATGCAAGCTCAAGAACAGGGTCACCTAAGCAGCAAAAATTTGCAATAAATAAAGCACTGGAACAAAAACTAATTGGACCATTGAAGGATTCACATACCGAAGAACAATCCCTCAAAGCAGTTTTGTGAATGGGGCTTTGAGCTAGGAGATCAAAAATGGCAGCAAGATGAGCTAGAACTCGGGTTTGAGCTAATGGATGATTTTTTTTCTGGAGAAAGACAAAGTGTGTGGGTGCAAGAATAAGTGGAGGGGGCCCACGTGGGGTCCACGAGGTAGGGGGCGCGCCCTGCACCCTTGTGGCCAGGTGGTTACCCCCTCTGGGGTGTTCTTAGTGCCAATAATTATTAAATATTCTAGAAAAAATTATATAAAAATTTCAAGGCATTTAGAGAACGTTTATTTTTGGGGTATTTTTTATTGCAAGGATAATTCAGAAAATAGACAGAAAATACTATTTTTGCTTTATTAAATCTAAATAACGGAAAGTAAAATGAGGGTACAGAAAGTTGTGCTTTCTAACTTCATCCATCTCATGCTCATCAAAAGGAATCCACTAACAAGGTTGATCAAGTCTTGTTAACAAACTCTTTCCGAATAACATGAAACAGGAGAATTTTTGAATAAAACTAGGTTACCTCAACGGGGATATGCACATCCCCAACTATAAGAATATCATATTTCTTCTTGACAGTAGGAAGAGGAAATTCAAAACCTCCAATAGTAATTGTTGGAATTTTCCCAATAGAGTTGATACTGTGGACTTGAGGTTGTTTCCTCGGAAAGTGTACCGTACGCTCATTACCATTAACTTGAAAAGTGACATTGCCTTTGTTGCAATCAATAACAGCCCTGTAGTATTTAAAAAGGGTCTACCAAGGATAATCGACATATTATCGTCCTCAGGAATATCAAGAATAACAAAGTCTGTTAAAATAGTAACGTTTGCAACCACAACAGGCACATCCTCACAAATACCGACAGGTATAGCAGTTGATTTATCGGCCATTTGCAAAGATATTTCAGTAGGTGTCAACTTATTCAATTCAAGTCTACTATATAAAGAGAGAGGCATAACACAAACTCTGGCTCCAAGATCACATAAAGCAGTTTTAACATAGTTTCCTTTAATGGAGCATGGTGTAGTTGGTACTCCGGGATCTCCTAGTTTCTTTGGTATTCCACCTTTAAAAGTATAATTAGCAAGCATGGTGGAAATTTCAGCTTCTGGTATCTTTCTTTTATTTGTAACAATATCTTTCATATACTTAGCACAAGGATTCATTTTAAGCATATCAGTCAAACGCATACGCAAAAAGATAGGTCTAATCATTTCAGCAAAGCGCTCAAAATCCTCATCATCCTTTTTTTTGGATGGTTTTGGAGGAAAAGGCATGGGTTTCTGAACCCATGGTTGTCTTTCTTTACCGTGCTTCCTAGCAACGAAGTCTCTCTTATCATAACGTTGATTCTTTGATTGTGGGTTATCAAGATCAACAGCAGGTTCAATCTCTACATTATTGTCATTTCTAGGTTGAGCATCAACATGAAAATCATTATTAACATTATCACTAGGCTCATGTTCATTACGAGATTGTGTTTCAGCATCAGAAATATAAATATCATTGGGATTCTCAGTTGTGTCAGCAACAGGTTCACTAGAAGCATGCAAAGTCCTATCATTTTTCTTTTTCTTCTTCTTAGAAGGACTAGGTTCATCGACATTAGTTCTTTGAGAATCTTGCTCAATTCTCTTAGGGTGGCCTTCAGGATACAAAGGTTCCTGAGTCATTTTACTCCCTCTAGTCACAACTCTAACAGCATTATCATTTTTCTTATTATTTAATTCATTGAGCAAATCATTCTGAGCTTTAAGTACTTGTTCTACTTGAGTGGTAACCATAGAAGCATGTTTACTAATAAGTTTAAGTTTACCTTTAACTCTAGACATATAATCACTCAAGTGTTCATATAAGCATTGTGTTTCAATTGTCTACTAATATAAGCATTGAAGTTTTCTTGTTTAAAAATGAAATTATCAAACTCATCTAAGCATTGGCTAGCAGACTTATAACGAGGGATACCATCTTCATCAAATCTATAGAGAGAATTTACCTTTACTACCTGTGTCGGGTTATCAAGACCATGTATTTCTTCAATAGTGTTGGGGAACATAGTAATTTCAAAAAATCCTACGCACACGCAAGATCATGGTGATGCATAGCAACGAGAGGGGAGAGTATCGTCCACGTAACCTCGTAGACTGTAAGCGGAAGTGTTATGAGAACGCGGTTGATGTAGTCGTACGTCTTCACGATCCGACCGATCCAAGTACCGAACACATGGCACCTCCGAGTTCAGCACACGTTCAGCTCGATGACGTCCCATGAACTCCGATCCAACATATCTTTGTGGGAGAGTTCCGTCAGCACGACGGTGTGATGACGGTGATGATGTTGCTACCGACGCAGGGCTTCGCCTAAGCACTTCTACTATATGATCGAGGTGGATTATGATGGAGGGGGGCACCGCACACGGCTTGGAACAATCAACTTGTCTCTTTAGGTGCCCCCCCCCCCCGCCCCCGTATATAAAGGAGCAAGGGGGAGGCCGGCCGGCCTTGGTGCGCCCCAAGGAGAGGAGGAATCCTCCTCCTAGTAGGAGTAGGATTCATCCTTTCCTAGTCCTACTAGGAAGGGGGAAGGGAGAAGGAAAGAGAGGGAGAGGGAGAGAGAAAGAGGGACCGCGCCCCCTCCCCTAGTCCGATTTGGACTCCTCATTGGAGGGGGCACACCACCTCCTGGGCTGCTGCCCTCTCTCTCCCCCCAGGCCCACTAAGACCCAATACTTCCTCGGGGGGTTCCGGTAACCCCTCCGGCACTCCGGTTTTCTCCGAAACCATCTGGAACACTTCCGGTGTCCGAACATAGCCGTCCAATATATCAATCTTTACGTCTCGACCGTTTAGAGACTCCTCGTCATGTCCGTTATCACATCCGAGACTCCAAACTACCTTCGGTACATCAAAACACATAAACTCATAATACCGATCGTCACCGAACTTTAAGCGTGCGGACCCTACGAGTTCGAGAACTATCTAGACATGACCGAGACTCGTCTCCGGTCAATAACCAATAGCGGAACCTGGATGCTCACATTGGTTCCTACATATTCTACAAAGATCTTTACCGGTCAAACCGCATAACAACATACGTTGTTCCCTTTGTCATCGGTATGTTACTTGCCCTAGATTCAATCGTCGGTATCCTTATACCTAGTTCAACTTCGTTACCGGCAAGTCTCTTTACTCGTTCCGTAATGCATCACCCCGCAACTAACTCATTAGTAACAATGCTTGCAAGGCATAGTGATGTGCATTACCGAGAGGGCCTAGAGATACCTCTCCGACAATTTGAGTGACAAATCCTAATCTCGATCTATGCCAACTCAACAAGTACCATCGGAGACACCTGTAGAGCACCTTTATAATCACCCAGCTACGTTGTGACGTTTGGTAGCACACAAAGTGTTCCTCCGGTACTCGGGAGTTGCATAATCTCATAGTCATAGGAACATGTATAAGTCATGAAGAAAGCAATAGCAACAAACTAAACGATCATCGTGCTAAGCTAACAGATGGGTCAAGTCAATCACATCATTCTCTAATGATGTGATCCCGTTAATCAAATGACAACTCATGTCTATGGTTAGGAAAGATAACCGTCATTGATTCAACGAGCTAGTCAAGTAGAGGCAAACTAGTGATACTCTGTTTGTCTATGTATTCACACATGTACTAAGTTTCCGGTTAATACAATTCTAGCCTGAATAACAAACATTTATCATGATATAAGGAAATATAAATAACAACTTTATTATTGCCTCTAGGGCATATTTCCTTCAAATAGGTGGTAAATTCTTAACATCTTCAGCTTTAATACCTTTTTCTTTCATAGATTTCTTTAGCTCTTGCATATCTTCAGGACTGAGAAATAGAATACCCCTTTTCTTCGGAGTTGGCTTAGGAGTTGGTTCAGGAAGTGCCCAATCATTTTTATTACTCAACATATTATTCAATAGCAATTCAGCTTGATCAACAGTTCTTTCCCTGAAAACAGAACCAGCACAACTATCCAGTTGGTCTCTAGAAGCATTGGTTAGTCCATTATAAAAGATATCAAGTATTTCATTTTTCTTGAGAGGATGATCAGGCAAAGCATTAAGTAATCGGAGAAGCCTCCCCCAAGCTTGTGGGAGACTCTCTTCTTCAATTTGCACAAAATTATATATTTCTCTTAGAGAGAATTCCTTATTTGGCCCTTTCTTAAAAATTTCTTCCCTTTTTGGTCCAAAAAACATTTTTCTTCCCTTTTTGACACTTAAATTTCATTGTGTTCCCTATGTGACACTTCCGTCAGATTTGACTAGTAACGGTGTTAAGTCTGACATAAAAAGACAATTTTACCCCTAGTGTAGTATATGACCAGATTATTCACATGCAAACAAAGAGGTAATGTGATATATTGTGTCGTGGTTAGATAAATAAAAAATAGTACTATATGACTAATCATTAAAAATGCAGGGGACTAATAATAATATGATGAGTGGAATAATAACTATCCATTCAGCCTCTACTGTAGACTGTAGTGTATAAATTTGTGCAGATTAATCTTGCGGGTGATAGTTAAGTTTAACCTCGACGGGTGATGTCCCTGAGCTGTGTTCGCGCCTCAGTTTGCTGCACAAGCTCACGCCTCCATCGAGTAAAATGTCTCCATCGAATCGTTCCAAAATAATGTCTCCTCAATAACATGTATATACACAAATCAATAGGATAGTCACGAGAGTATTCCACCGAGATCGAATTGATCCGATTGATTAAGCGCTAGCTTTTACTGGTACGCGTACGCATGTGAGGTGCCGGCTAGACGTGTGTTCAGTGTTCAGGCAAAATCAATCAAGTTGCTAGCTTGCATGGTTCTTGTGCTAGCTTTGTACGTACTCGTGCGTGAGCAACTGACTGCCGTGCTCTTGCGGTCGCGGATCGAGCTGTGCAACGCGACTGGTCGGGCGCTGGTGCATATGAATATTTGGACGTGGAATCTCCAACGCACAACACTTTCATACATTCATATTCACGCTCCTTCTCTTCCCTTTATTTCTTGGTGACATATATTACCACCAGGGGCAAAATTGTCTTTGTACATCATAGTTAACACCGTTGGATGGAAAAATGGATGAAAGTGTCACGTAGGGAACAAAATGAAGTTTAAGTGTCAAAAAGAGAAAAAAAGAAGTTTTTTGGGCCAAAAAAGGAACCAAATTTTAAGAAAGGGCCAAATAAGGAATTCTCTCTTTCTCTTAAGGCAGCTTGTTTCTTATGAGCGGGGAAATATTTAGCAGAGAAGTAATAAATCATATCCTGGGGACTACGCACACAACCAGGATCAAGAGAATTAAACAATGTTTTAGCATCACCCTTTAATGAGAATGGAAATAACTTAGGATATAATGGTAGCGAGTTTTCTCATCATTAGTGAACAGGGTGGCTATATCATTTAATTTAGTAAGATGTGCCACAACAGTTTCAGATTCATAGCCATAAAAAGGATCAGATTCAACCAAAGTAATTAACTCGGGATCGACAGAGAAATCATAATCCTTATCGGAAATACAGATAGGTGAAGTAGCAAAAGCATGGTCATATTTCATTCTACCATTCAAAGACTTTTCTTTCAGCTTAGCTAACAGTTTCTTAAGATCATATCTATCATTGCAAGCTAAGAAGTCTCTAGCAGTTTCTTCATCTATAACATAACCTTTAGGCACAACAGGAAATTCATATCTAGGGGAGAATCTTCATCATCACTTTCATCAATATTATCAGTTTCAATAATTTCATTCTCTCTAACCCTAGCAAGTTATTCATCAAGAAATTCATCTAGTGGCATAATATTATCAAGCATAGAAGTAGTTTCATTATAAGTATCATGCAAAGCAGAAGTGCATCATCAATAACATGCGACATATCAAAATGAATAGCAGGAGTAGGTGTCACAAGTTTACTCAAAACAAAAGGTGAATCAAGTGCGGAGCTAGATGGCAGTTCCTTACCTCCCCTCGTAGTTGAGGGAAATTTCTTGGTTCTTTTATCTTTCAAGTTCTTCATAGTAATCAACAGATATAAATCCCCAATGACTCAAAGAATAGAGCTATAATCCCCTGCAACGGCGCCAGAAAATAGTCTTGATAACCCACAAGTATAGGGGATCGCACCAGTTTTCGAGGGTAGAGTATTCAACCCAAATTTATTGATTCGACAGAAGGGGAGCCAAAGAATATTCTCAAGTATTAACGGCTGAGTTGTCAATTCAACCACACCTGGAAAACTTAATATCTGCAGCAAAGTATTTAGTAGCAAAGTAGTATGGAAGTAACGATAATGGTGGCAAAGGTAACAGTAGCAGTTTTGTAGTAATTGTAACAGTGGCAACGGTAAAGTAACTAAGCAAAGATCAATATGTGAAAAGCTCGTAGGCATTGGATCAGTGATGGATAATTATGTCGGATGCGATTCCTCATGCAACAGTTATAACATAGGGTCACACAGAACTAGCTCCAGTTCATCAATGTAATGTAGGCATGTATTCTGAATATAGTCATACGTGCTTATGGAAAAGAACTTGCATGACATCTTTTGTCCTACCCTCCCGTGGCAGCGGGGTCCTATTGGAAACTAAGGAATATTAAGGCCTCCTTTTAATAGAGTACCGGACCAAAGCATTAACACTTAGTGAATACATGAACTCCTCAAACTACGGTCATCACCGGTAAGTATCCTGATTATTGTCACTTCGGGGTTAACGGATCATAACACATAATAGGTGACTATAGACTTGCAAGATAGGATCAAGAACTCACATATATTCATGAAAACATAATAGGTTCAGACCTGAAATCATGGCACTCGGGCCCTAGTGACAAGCATTAAGCATTGCAAAGTCATAGCAACATCAATCTCAGAACATAATGGATATTAGGGATCAAACCCTAACGAAACTAACTCGATTACATGATAAATCTCATCCAACCCATCACCATCCAGCAAGTCTACGATGGAATTACTCACGCACGACGGTGAGCATCATGAAATTGGTGATGGAGGACGGTTGATGATGATGATGATGGCGACGGATTCCCCTCTCCGGAGCACCGAACGGACTCCAGATCAGCCCTCCCAACAGAGATTAGGGCTTGGCGGTGGCTCCGTATCGTAAAACGCGATGAATCATTCTCTCTGATTTTTTTTCTCCCGAACGTGGATATATAGTGTTGGAGTCGAGGTCGGTGAAGCATCAGGGGGCCCACGAGGTAGGGGCGCACCCCAGGGGGTGGGCGCGCCCCCCACCCTCGTGGACAGGGTGTGGGCCCCCTGACATTGATTCTTTCGCCAGTATTTTTATATATTCCAACAATATTCTCCGTGAAGTTTCAGGTCATTCCGAAAACTTTTATTTCTGCAAAAAAATAACACCATGGCAATTCTGCTGAAAACAGCGTTAGGCCGGGTTAGTTCCATTCAAATTATGCAAGTTAGAGTCCAAAACAAGGTCAAAAGTGTTTGAAAAAGTAGATACGATGGAGACGTGTCAGCCACCACGACGCCAGACAACGTCGACCTCCTGCGCGTGTCCATCGCCACACATCTGACGCCAAGCCTCCACTGCTCCATGCTGCCGAGAACCGCCGTCATGAATATGTAGAAATAAACACCGCTCCACCGAAGAAGCCATCCGCTGGTCCCTCGAGCCCGAGTGCAACTCCAAGAATGTCGCCCCCAAGGGGGTAAAGACACATGAATGCCGCCGTCATCCGATCAGTTGATCTAGGGTTTCCCCCAGAGGTATTGGGTGGGGTTGGGAGCTTCACCTCGATGATGCCTTCATGAAGGAAACGATGATAAGGGCATCGTCATAACCGGCTCCGGCCAATGACCGAAGACCAAGTTTTCACCCGGATCCGTCCCAAGAAATCCACCCGACAACCCGTGCACTGTCTCGACCGCCTTCAAAGCCCCAGTTCTAGCCGCATAGATCCGGCGACCAACCGCGACAGCAGTACCACCGTAGGAGCCCTAGCGCACCGACCACTGCCTGAATGCGCCACCACTGGATCCTGGGAGGAGGGCTCCCACCCACCTCACCAAACCGTGAGAGCCACCGAGATGGATCCCGCATGCTCATCGCCGTCTCTTATCTGAACCAATCCGCGACAAAACCACGAGTTCGGCGATGCAGATCCGCCTTGGATAGGGACAACACCACGCCATGCCGCCGCGGGAAGCCCGAGCTTCACCCGCCGCCACCTTCCAGGGCCGCCGCCCCGGGATCCAGCCGCCGCCGATAGGCCGAGCCGCCGGCCACCGCGACTAAGGCCGCCAAGACCCCGCTAGCCCATCGAACGGCTGGCGCCACCAGATCTTCTTCGGAGTCCAGCAGCTTCGCCGCCCCCGCCCAGCACCACGCCGCCGCCTTGCGTCGTCGCCTAAGATGCCGTGCCGTCATGACGCAGATCAGGGGAAAAGCGCGCATGGGTGACCCGCCTCACCAATCTGGCGCGGGAGGGAAGAGAAGAGAGCCTCCGTCGCCGCCATCAGCCGCCTGGGGCTTCGCCCAGCGACCTCCTCTAGCGGCAGCAGAGGGGAAGGGGAGGATGGACGTGCCCGGCACCCGAGCCGCCCTAGCGGGAGGGGGACGCGGGGCGTGTTGATTTTCCAACTTATGTGTGTATCAATTTCAATACAAAATACGTACCCTATCATACAGATGACCGCCTGCATAGAATTCTAGAACAAGATTATCTGACACGGCAAAACACACACACACACGAGCCAAATATATATAATCATATTTAGATATATCAGGCGTGCTACTCTCCAAGTATAGAGTAAAAAATCCACTGCCGATGACACTTGCAATTATTTATCAACTGTACGGGCATTACCTGATGAACTGATCCGAGTACATTACAAACAAGCAAGAGAAACAACTTCACACCGGAAAAGCGTATGCCACACAAACAACAAAAGCCACACGGTCTTGTATCCCACCGCGACGCGATCTGCGCATCTTCCTGTGGCTACTTGCCCTGGTCCTGTACGTTGGCATACCCTGGACATGGAGCAGCGTGAGAAGGAGGGACAGGAGCAGGCGGCGGCGGTGGCGGCGGTGGATAGCTGCCAGCCGGCGCCGGCGCCGGCTCCGGCACCCGAGAACGGCGAGGAAGCTTCTTGCCGCAGCAGCTGAGCCGAAAATCGCAGGACACGCCAATGCAAGAGAGCCTGCCAGATGTGTTCCCCATCTATATGTCCTCCCCGTATGTACGTATATGATGATGGTAATTGCTCTCTCCCTCTCTCTGGTCCCGTCGCTATATATGGATGCCAAAATCAAAGATTAATGCAAGATAATAATACGAAGGCAGCATCACATTCTCTCGTCACTCAAAGCACGAAACTCTCAAGCGCTTGGCTTGGCGAGTTGGGCAGAACAAAAGGTGTTCTTCGGCTCAAAAAAAAAGGTGCTCTTTTACCAAAAATTATAAAAACACAGTAGGGAGAAATCCCTCCAGATTCCCTCGAAATCAAAAAAAGGTGGCACTCGAGTTGAATATAATACCATCCATGTGAACTGAATGTGGTTCCAGATCCTACTTCTCTGTCTCAAAATAAGTGTCGCTGATTTAACTAATACAGTCTCGGTCTTAAATTACTTGACGATTTGTCTAGACATAGATGTATCTTTTTTTGCGAGTTTAGACATAGATGTATCTAACACAATTGTTGGACGCCGGGTGGCGGTCCGTGCGGTCGGCTCTGCGACGAGCAACATTGCGGTGGCGGTGCTGCTTCTCCTTGGTTGTGTGGGCAGCGAGGAGTGAGGCAGAGGGAATCCTGGAGGTGGCGGTGCTTCGGTAGTGTAATACGTTCAGGTTTGAGGGGTTGAGGAATCGCACGCACATGAGGGTGCGGCCGGTCTGTTTATATATATTAAAGGGCTGTTACAATTACAGGATATGTAAGGAAAGTCTAATCCTAGTTGTATACAATACGGAATCTAACACCCTCCCTCAATCTTAACTGGTGTCAAGAAGGTTGAGATTGCACCGACAGACTTCAAACAGGGGAAGTGGCAGTGGCTTGATAAAGACGTTGGCAAGTTGATCCTTAGAAGAGATGAACTTGATTTGTAATAGCTTTTGTGCAACACGCTCCCTCATAAAATGGAAATCAACTTCAATATGCTTCGTCCGTGCATGGAAGACAGGATCAGATGAGAGATATATGGCTCCAATATTGTCACACCAGAGAACCGGATGCATGTTTTGAGGAACACCCAACTCTTGTAGCAAGGATTGTACCCAAATAAGTTCGGCAGTAGCATTAGCTACAGCCTTGTACTCAGCTTATGTACTACTCCGAGAGACAGTGGGTTGCTTCTGAGCATTCCAGGCGATCAAATTCAAACCGAAAAACACAGCATATCCCTCTGTGGATCGCCTATCATCAGGGCTTCCTGCCCAGTCTGCATCAGAGAAAGCAGACAATAGCATAGAAGATGCAGGCCGAAGATGAAGACCAAATGATGCAGTAAGACGAACATAACGCAGTATGCGTTTAACTGCAGACCAGTGGGTATCATGAGGTGAATGAAGATATTGGCAGACAAGGTTAACTGCAAAGGAAATACCTGGTCGAGTGATGGTGAGGTATTGCAATCCACCAACAATACTGCGATACTCAGTAGCGTCATCGGCACCAAGGAGCACACCAGCATCAGCAGAAAGCTTTTCAGTCACAGACATGGGTGTAGAGACAGGCTTACACTTTAACATCCCAGCACGTCGAAGGAGATCCAGGGAATATTTTTCTGAGTGAGAGAGAGAGAGACCATCAGCAGTATGTGTAACCTCCAGACCCAAAAAATAGTGAAGCGGACCAAGATCCTTCACAGCAAAGTCATGTCAAAGATTTACTATCAGTCGGTCGGCAGCAACAGACAAAGAACCGATGAGAATAATATCATCGACATAAACCAATAGATACATAGTGACCTCAGGGCGCTGGAGAAGAAACAAAGACGTGTCTGCAGTAGATGGAACAAAACCATGTGACCGAAGAGCAGATCCAAGACGAGCATGCCAGGCACGGGGAGCCTGTTTGAGACCATAAATTGCCTTGACCAACCGACAAAGATGATGAGGCCTATCAATATCAATAAACCCAGGGGGTTGCCGCATGTAAACCTCTTCCTCTAATACACCATGAAGAAATGCATTCTGAACATCCAACTGACGAAGAGACCAACCACGAGTAACTGCCAATGAAAGAAGAAGACGTATGGTGGTAGACTTGATAACAGGACTGAAAGTGTCTTCATAATCAAGACCATAGCGTTGCTTAAAACCTTTGACGACCAGACGAGCCTTAAAGCGTTCAACCGATCCATTAGCATGCTTCTTGACCTTAAAACCCCATTTAGAGTCAATCACATTTACTCCTGAGATAGGAGGCACAGTGTCCAAGTCTTATTTTGCTGCAGTGCACAAGATTCTTGTTCCATGGCAGCTCTCTAGTGAGGTATTCCCATTGCTGTCTGAAAATATGTCAGCTCAGACGTCCGATCAGAAATTTTGTGCACCATACAGGCAGCTAGCCATGCAACGGTACCATCTGTTCGTTGCTTTGGTTGAAAAACACCACTTTGGCTACGTGTGTGCACACGTCGAGGAGCAACCACAGGTTGTGGCGGAACCGGAGATGGAGAAGGAGCAGGCGATCCCGAGCTAGGAGACTCCAACACCGGCGAGGTCGCTTCTGGGTGTAACGCCCTTGATGCGGCTATATCTCCCACGTGTTGAAGCACGACTTAGAGGCATAACCGCATTGAAAGCAATGTCGCAAGTGAGGTAATCTTCACACAACCCATGTAATACATAAGGGACAGAGATACATAGTTGGATTACACTCGCCACTTCACACAATTACATGAATAAAGCATTACATCATCCAGATAAAATCAAGGTCCGACTACGGAACCCAAAATAAAAGAAGACTACCCCAAAAGCTACACAGATCCCCGATCATCCCGACTGGGCTCCACTACTGATCAACTAGAACGAAACAACACAAAGGACAAGATCTTCATCGAGCTCCTCCTTGAGCTTGGTTGTGTCACCTGCTCGATAACATCGGCACCTGCAAAACTGGTTTTGGAAGTATCTGTGAGTCACGGGGACTCAGCAATCTCACACCCTCGCGATCAAGACTATTTAAGCTCATAGGAAGGGTAAAAGGTACGAGGTGGAGCTGCAGCAAGCGACTAGCATATATGGTGGCTAACATACGCAAATGAGAGCGAGAAGAGAACACAAAGCACGTTCGAGAAACTATGATCAAGAAGTGATCCTAGCACAACCTACGTCAAGCATTACTCCAACACCGTGTTCACTTCCCGGACTCCGGCGAGAAGAGACCATCACGGTTACACACGCGGTTGATGTATTTTAATTAAGATAAACTTCAGGTTTTCTACAACCGGACATTAACAAATTCCCATCTGCCCATAACCGCGGGCACGGCTTTCAAAAGTTCATAACCCTGTAGGCGTGCCCCAACTTAGCCCATCACAAGCTCTCACGGTCAACGAAGGATATTCCTTCTCCCAAGACAATCCAATCAGGCTCGGCATCCAGTTACAAGACATCCTCGACAATGGTAAAACAAGTCCAGCAAGACCACCCGATGTGCCGACAAATTCCGATAGGAGCTGCACATATCTCGTTCTCAGGGCACACCGGATAAGCTAAGCGTACGGGAGCCAACGTAACCCAAGTTGCCAAGGGACGGCCCTGCACGGTGCTCTAGGTTGGACCAACACTCAAAGGAGCACTGGCCCGGGGGGTTAAAATAAAGATGACCCTTGGGCTGGCCGACCCAAGGGAAAGAAAAGGCTAGGGGTGAATGGTAAAACCAAGGTTGGGCCTTGCTGGAGGAGTTTTATTCAAGGCGAACTGTCAAGGGGGTCCCATTATAACCCAACCGCGTAAGGAACGCAAAATCCGGGAACATAACACCGATATGACCGAAACTAGGGCTACAAGAGTGGAACAAAACACCAGGCATAAGGCCGAGCCTTCCATCCTTTACCAAGTATATAGATGTATTAATTAAATAAGAGATATTGTGATATCCCAACAAAATATCCATGTTCCAAACATGGAACAAGCTCCAATCTTCACCTGCAACTAACAACGCTATAAGAGGGGCTGAGCAAAGCGGTAACATAGCCAAACAACGGCTTGCTAGGACAAGGTGGGTTAGAGGCTTGGTTCAACAATATGGGAGGCATGATAAGCAAGTGGTAGGTATCACAGCATAGGCATAGCAAAAGAGCGAGCAACTAGCAAGCAAAGATAGAAGTGATTTCGAGGGTATGGTCATCTTGCCTGAGATCCCACAAGAAAGAAGAACGAGTCCATGAAGAAGACAAACGGGCGTAGTCGAACGGGTCCTCACAATCACGACGTTACCGGAACCAACCCAAAGAAGCAACACCGGAAAGAAGCACACAACATAGTAAACAACCAACACATGAACATGGTATGATATGCGGGATGCGGTATGTGGTGCACATGCATGATTTGGACATGAATGATAGAACCTGGCCTCAACTTGGAAACCAAGAGTGCCACTGGAAAGATGAGGTGATTTCAATTCAAATCGATATAAAGATCACCGGAATCGGATGCACGGTTTGGAAATGGCAAGCAAAACAAATATGGCACCGGTCTGTGATAAACAGCAAGTGACCATCTAAATGCCTCAATATAAATATGCTACATCACTCAAACATAGCAACAAAATACATGGCAGGGATCCACTCATGAAGCTTGACAAAAGATGGACACTGAGCTACGGCTAATTCACTCATTAACAGGTTCAAACAAGCATGGCAAAAGAGCAAATGATAATAGGTTACCGACTTTGTGAAATTAACACAAGTCTGGAATTTATCATCAGGAGGCACACTTTAGAGCATGAAAACTACATGCTACAGGAACATATCATGGCAAGGCAAGGCTTGGCATGAAGCTACTAAAAGCACTTAACAAAAGTCCCTTAGTGACCTTGAGCCAAAAGCGATCAGAGAATACAATTGCAAGCATGTGAACATGGCAAAAACATAAACAGATTCAGACTTAGTGAAAAACTGGAGCATGCAAATCAATTAACGAGTAGGCATGTTTACGAGATCGATGCACTCACTACAGAGCATGGCATGACAAACGAAGCATACGCCCATCAATAAGACATGGCGTAGAAGCTAGACATGGCAAGAACAACAACATAGCATGCACGAATCAATAGCAACAACCTCGGCAAAATCGCTAAACAAGTTAACAATCTGCTAGGAACATTTTATAGCAAAAGTAGAGCTTGATTGACTCAAGCTAGGGTGCTCCATAATTGCAAACAAAGACATGGATGGATAGAGCACCACAATATTAACAAAACATCCTTACTAATCATCCTCAAAAGAGGCACGGATCACTAGGAAACAACATGAACATATGGCATAACAATTAAAACAGGACAAGGACTTAGAGAAATTCTAAGTCCCTGAAATCAGCATTACCGATTACGCTACTTTGCATGCTTGTGCTAGTCACCACATAGATCACAAAAAAACATGGCATACACCCTTATAAAGATGGCATGGCATATTACAAAACACATATAGAGCTCAGGGTCATAGCATGCACACATTAATCATGGCAAAAATGACAAAATGCCATTTGCTGAAACAGATCTGACAAATTCATCACGTAGCCCTCTTCCAACAGCATTTCGGGCATCAAGATGAGCTCAAATTAAAATTATGCAATGGGATGAAATGATGTACTCGTCGAGATGAACATTTTGATATGCTACACGCACGAATCGAAGCTACGATGAGGGAGTTATGATGCGATTAAAATGCATAAAAATTACTGGGATAAAATGACTTAGGGGAAAAAATTAGGACAACCTCGTTTGACCGGATCTGGATCTGGGCGCGCGAACCGAGGTTCGTCGGCCTTCCTGTTCGCCGGAGACGGGCGTGCAGCCGGAGTTGACGTCGCGGTGGCCGGCCGGGAAGAGGAGGACGGAGAGGAGAGGTTCGCCGGAGTAGCACCGGGGGCGGACCCGGCGAACCAAGGCGGTGGCGCCGCTCAAATCCGGGCGAAGGAGCAGCTAGCAGCGGCGGAAGGCAAAAGGCGGCGGAGCGCCGGCGATGCACGGTGGCGGCGGAGTTGCGCGGCTGCACGGCGGAGCGGGAGGGAGATGGGCGGCGGGAGGTGCCCTGGCGGCGGGGACGGGTGGCGTTGGCGAGACGGGCCCCGCGGGCCCGATCCGGGCCGTGCGGGCCAGTGGCGGGGCTGAGGAGAGAGAGGGCGGCGGGAGGTGAGGTGTCGCGCTGTGATTCGTCGGACGCGGCGGCGGACGCGTCCAGCGACGGTCGGACATGTCCGGCTACGGGAGGAGGACGAAATTAGGGTTTTATCTGCGATTTTTTGGGGAGGGGATCACATATTTATAGGTAGAGGGAGCTAGGAGTGTCCAAATGAGATGCGGTTTTCGGCCACGTGATCGTGATCGAACGACCGAGATGATGGAGAGGTCTTAGGTGAGTTTTGGGCCACTTTGGAGGGGTGTTGGGCTGCAACACAAACGAGGCCTTTTCGGTCCCTCGGTTAACCGTTGGAGTATCAAACGAAGTTCAAATGACACGAAACTTGACAGGCGGTCTACCGATAGTAAACCAAGGCCGCATGACAAGTCTTGGTCCAATCCGAAAACGTTTAACACCCGCACACGAAAAGAGGAAAAAGGAGACGCCGGATGACATAGGAGCGCCGGATTGCAAAACGGACAACGGGGAAAATGCTCGGATGCATGAGACGAACATGTATGCAAATGCAATGCGCATGATGACATGTTATGCAATGCATGACACGCAAATAATGACAATGCAACAACAGCGAATAACTGGACGACACCTGGCACATCGGTCTCGGGGCGTTACAACACTCCACCAATACGAGAGGATCTCATCCCGAGATCTAGAATGGCACCGGAGGGAAAAACGGAGGAGAAAGAGAAGAGGTAAACTAAGTTGCTTCTTTAACAAACGAGTGATATCAAAGAACCTTGAGAAGGTTAAGCCATTTCGAGAGAAGAAAACAACGGAGATGAACAAAGTTGAAAGCACTCCGTTAAAGAAGAGGAAAAGAAAGAACCGATTCGGACAGCACTCCGATAGAAAAGAGATGTCAGGCTTGATAAGGCGAAAAGAACTTTAGCAAAAGGCACAACACTCTGGTTAAATGGATAAGCATGAAAAGAACACGATCCTCACCATTCGAGATGATGAGAGAAAAGAGCAACATCACAATGCCTCCGGATGAAGGAATAGAAGATAGATAATTGAAGTAAAAGAATGGAGACGAAAATGCCAACTTCTGTCACAATTGAGCTTGAAAAGGCATCCTTAGGAGAAGGGTCGAATGGAGTTGTTGGAACACCAACAACGAAAAAGAGTAAGCTTAATAAGGTCTTATGGAATACGTCTCAAATTATGAGGTGACAACATGTCACTCACGGGAAAAAGAATTAGATTGGTATGACCAAGACAACAAGAAACTATTTCACCGGGAGGATAAATGAAGAACTTGGGTTATTTATGAGCACCATAATAGCAACAATCCTTAGGGAAGTATTTAGGTGAAATATAACCCAAGATAACTTCAAAGAAGAGATTGATGGATTTAAAATACCTCATTCCTAACAACATGTGAATCATGAAACATGAACCCAAATTATCAAGAATGACATAATACCACCTCGAATGATACGGTTGAAAGAATTGCACTTTGAAATGCAAGATAAAGAATACTTGAGCTCCTCTGAAAAGAATCTCGATGAACACTTCAAGAAGGAATTAAATCCTTGATGAACCACCATGTAGAACCTTCATGAAGAACTCCGGTAAACAAAGGGATGTTCAAACGAAAAGAAAGATGGAAAGAGTAAGGTTGAAACCTTGCAATGATTAGATGAAGCTTTGCGACGAGATAAAGTGGAAACTTGAAACTCCGGAAAGAAAGATGAACAATTGAAAACAAGAATTTTGATGAACCTCCGGAATAAGGAATTAATCACTTGGATGAAAACAAGAATAAGAATTACATTATGCTTATCCTTCACCAATTCAAATTGATGACAAGCAACGGATTTGACATATTACTTATTCTCGTAGAGAGCATTAAGATAGCTATAGCGCCAACTTGGGAAGGTCTTCTATGAACCACCGGTAGGATTGACAATGAATAAATTGATAAGGAAGAGAAATCTGGAAGAACCACCGTAAGAAATGAAAATGAACGAAGAGAAGATAAACAAAACACTGGGAAGAATTGGGAAAACGAATGAAGATACTTGGGGGGATTTAGATCCATGAGAATGAAGATATTACGAGCTGATTAGAGAATCCTTGATTTAAGCACCGGTATGATTTAGAGTATGAGAGCTGAAAGCTGGAATGAATAATTCTGATATGATGGGCTCCGGAGAAACAAACTAGAAAGACTCCTGAATTTCTCCGGATGGGTGGAAAGAATTCTCACAATGAAAAAAACAATTATGAGAGGATGGCAACAAACTAGAACCGCGAATCTTGAAGAGAATGGAGCAAGATATGGAGGAAAAACTCTTCTTCGGTCTTCAAAATCTGAGAATGACGACGAGAAACACCATCATGAATTATTTAGACGCTCCGGAAGAATCAAAAGCGAAGAGATTGAGCCAACGATGAAAATAATTGTGAAAGATCTAGGAGAAGGCATTTTACTGATGATAATTCATTCTTACGTCAAAATTGGAAAAGAATTTGAGAATAACTCCAGGAGAATTAGAAGAGTCAGGTAAGATCCTGGAACAAAACCTGTGGGTCAGGGCCCACTCAAAAGAAACACCGTTGAACAATTTCAAAGAGAGATTGCACCGGTTGAAATAAATGTCTTGAATGAGAGAATATCCTCGAAAGATCCTGAACGAATGCAGAGTGGAAAACACAAATCTTCGAGATATCTTGAGCACTCCGGAACAATAGAATAGCAAGCAGGGAAGATTAAGAGGTGCACCGGCATAAGAACACATTTGAAACGAGGAAAAGGATGTGATCAACAAAGCTTGACTTGAATCCACTGGAGAAGAAAGAGAACGAACAATGATGAACTTGAGGCTCCGTTAGGATCTTCATGAGAATCACCGGGTAAGAACATGAAGGAAAATAATGGAGAGACTTCACATGAATAAAATGGATACTTGATTAAGAAATCTGAATCCTTGAAGAAAAAAAGGGTGGGTGGGCGGGAAAAACAAAGGCAACTTGGAGACGGATGAAACAAACACCGTTGAGAAGAACTGATAATTGATCTTGCGGTTGTTGAAATGATCGGATCCACTTGAAAAGAAACACGCCGGTGAAAAGGATTGACATGACAATATCAATTATCATGAAGGATTGGTATTCACATCGGAGTATGAGAAGACCACTTAGACAAGGGATGGAATCAACATTTGACTTCGAAGCAACTCGAATACCACAAACCAAAACAAAACAAAGGATTGGCTTGCAAAATAAGCCAGAGCAAACATATGATAGAGATTTCGTCCGAAGTTTTCGTGGTGGGGCCTACACGGGCTCGATCGTACAACACCATCATGTACAAGGCAGTGCACATGACATACGAAGCGTCCCCGAGTCGGCATAGCCAAGGACTCTTTAAGACACAACGAGACCACTATAAAACCAACCGTGAATAGGCGGACCACTAGACGTCGAACCCCAATTTCATATCATACATCTGTCGGAAAGATATCCTAAGAGCTACTTGAATTCCCACTTATAAACTCCCGAAACTTTCCGGTTATGCAATCAGGTGTTGGGGATACAGGAGAAGCATAATATCTCACCCAAAACTAACAAATCCTACATCCAGCTGTATCCATCCTTCAACACATAACCAAGAAACCTTCGGAAATCGTCTACCTCAACCTTCGAAAAGCATCTCTTATACGATTTATGACAATACTCCCAAACTCCCACCCCAGTACTGGGTGGCGTCGAGGTTATCTCACCAACAACTGCATAAAAGAGATTTTCGATGTCGGTGAAACTAAACTCAGGTATTCCAGAACTGCAACGATAAAATTGTGACGACAGCACCTCAGAGCTCAACTCCCCAGGACACTGCCACAACCCCTAAATGACAGGAGGCACCAAGAACAATGTTCTCGTCACAAAACCATCGGAACGATTCCAAGATACCCGCGTGATCCTAAAATTTTTTTAGTGAAATTTGAGAAGAGAAGAGTCAAAACTCTACGTCAGGATGCCTCACCAGAGCGATGAAGGGACTGGGGAGTAAAAAGAATTCCTAACTCTCCGATATATATAATCCTAAATAACTCAAAACATTTTTCTAGACTCACCAATGCCAGTGATTCGATCAAGCAGGGGGCTCCTAAAGTCGGGGAAGGCTCTGATACCAACTTGTAACGCCCTCGATGCGGCTATATCTCCCACGTGTCGAAGCATGACTTAGAGGCATAACCGCATTGAAAGCAATGTCGCAAGTGAGGTAATCTTCACACAACCCATGTAAATACATAAGGGACAGAGATACATAGTTGGCTTACACTCGCCACTTCACACAATTACATGAATAAAGCATTACATCATCCAGATACAATCAAGGTCCGACTACGGAACCCAAAATAAAAGAAGACTACCCCAAAAGCTACACAGATCCCCGATCGTCCCGACTGGGCTCCACTACTGATCAACTAGAACGAAACAACACAAAGGACAAGATCTTCATCGAGCTCCTCCTTGAGCTTGGTTGCGTCACCTGCTCGGTAATGTCGGCACCTGCAAAACTGGTTTTGAAGTACCTGTGAGTCACAGGGACTCAGCAATCTCATACCCTCGCGATCAAGACTATTTAAGCTCATAGGAAGGGTAAAAGGTACAAGGTGGAGCTGCAGCAAGCGACTAGCATATATGGTGGCTAACATACGCAAATGAGAGCGAGAAGAGAAGGCAAAGCACGTTCGAGAAACTATGATCAAGAAGTGATCCTAGCACAACCTACGTCAAGCATTACTCTAACACCGTGTTCACTTCCCGGACTCCGGCGAGAAGAGACCATCACGGTTACACATGCGGTTGATGTATTTTAATTAAGATCAACTTCAGGTTTTCTACAACCGGACATTAACAAATTCCCATCTGCCCATAACCGCGGGCACGGCTTCCGAAAGTTCATAACCCTACAGGGGTGTCCCAACTTAGCCCATCACAAGCTCTCATGGTCAACGAATGATATTCCTTCTCCCAAGACAACCCAATCAGGCTCGGCATCCAGGTTACAAGACATCCTCGACAATGGTAAAACAATTCCAGCAAGACCACCCGCTGTGCCGACAAATCCCGATAGGAGCTGCACATATCTCGTTCTCAGGGCACACCGGATAATCTAAGCGTACGGGAGCCAACGTAACCCAAGTTGCCAAGGGACGGCCCCGCACGGTGCTCTGGGTTGGACCAACACTCAGAGGAGCACTGGCCCGGGGGGGTTAAAATAAAGATGACCCTTGGGCTGGCCGACCCAAGGGAAAGAAAAGGCTAGGGGCGAATGGTAAAACCAAGGTTGGGCCTTGCTGGAGGAGTTTTATTCAAGGCGAACTGTCAAGGGGTTCCCATTATAACCCAACCGCATAAGGAACGCAAAATCCGGGAACATGACACCGATATGACAGAAACTAGGGCGGCAAGAGTGGAACAAATAGCAGGCATAAGGCCGAGCCTTCCACCCTTTACCAAGTATATAGATGCATTAATTAAATAAGAGATATTGTGATATCCCAACAAAATATCCATGTTCCAAACATGGAACAAGCTCCAATCTTCACCTGCAACTAACAACGTTATAAGAAGGGTTGAGCAAAGCGGTAACATAGCCAAACAACGGCTTGCTAGGACAAGGTGGGTTAGAGGCTTGGTTCAACAATATGGGAGGCATGATAAGCAAGTGGTAGGTATCGCAGCATAGGCATAGAAAAAGAGCAATCAACTAGCAAGCAAAGATAGAAGTGATATCGAGGGTATGGTCATCTTTCCTGAGATCCCGCAAGGAAGAAGAACGAGTCCATGAAGAAGACAAACGGACGTAGTCGAACGGGTCCTCACAATCACGACATTATCGGAACCAACCCGAAGAAGCAACACCGGAAAGAAGCACACAACATAGTAAACAACCAACACATGAAGATGGTATGATATGCGGGATGCGGCATGCGGTGCACATGCATGATTTGGACATGAATGATAGAACCTGGCCTCAACTTGGAAAACCAAGAGTGCCACTGGAACGATGAGGTGATTTTGATTGAAATCGATATAAAGATCACCGGAATCGGATGCACGGTTTGGAAATGGCAAGCAAAACAAATATGGCACCGGTCTGCGATAAACAGCAAGTGACCATCTAAATGCCTCAAGATAAATATGCTACATCACTCAAACATAGCAACAAAATACATGGCAGGGATCCACTCATGAAACTTGACAAAAGATGGACACTGAGCTACGGCTAATTCACTCATTAACATGTTCAAACAAGCATGGCAAAAGAGCAAATGATAACAGGTTACAGACTTAGTGAAATTAACACAAGTCTGGAATTTATCATCAGGAGGCACACTTTAGAGCATGAAAACTACATGCTACAGGAACATATCATGGCAAGGCAAGGCATGGCATGAAGTTACTCAAAGCACTTAACAAAAGTCCCTTAGTGACCTTGAGCCAAAAGGGAACATAGAATACAATTGCAAGCATGTGAACATGGCAAAAACATAAACAAATTCAGACTTAGTGAAAAACTAGAGCATGCAAATCAATTAATGAGTAGGCATGTTTACGAGCTCGATGCACTCACTACAGAGCATGACATGACAAACTAAGCATACACCCATCAAGAAGACATGGCGTAGAAGCTAGACAGGGCAAGAACAACAACATAGCATGCACGGATCAATAGCAACAACCTCGGCAAAATCGCTAAACAAGTTAACAATCTGCCAGGAACATTTTATGGCAAAAGTAGAGCTCGATTGACTCAAGGTAGGGTGCTCCATAATTGCAAACAAAGACATGGATGGATAGAGCACCACAATATTAACAAAACATCCTTACTGATCATCCTCAAAAGAGGCACGGATCACTAGGAAACAACATGAACATATGGCATAACAATAAAAACAGGACAAGGACTTTGAGAAATTCTAAGTCCCTGAAATCAGCATTACCGATTATGCTACTTTGCATGCTTGTGCTAATCACCACATAGATCACAAAAAAACATGGCATACACCCTTATAAAGATGGCATGGCATATTACAGAACACATATAGAGCTCAGGGTCATAGCATGCACACATTAATCATGGCAAAAATGACAAAATGCCATTTGCTGAAACAGATCTGACAAATTCATCACGTAGCCCTCTTCCAATAGCATTTCGAGCATCAAGATGAGCTTAAATGAAAATGATGCAATGGGATGAAATGATGTACTCGTCGAGATGAACATTTTGATATGCTACACGCACGAATCGGAGCTACGATGAGGGAGTTATGATGCGATGAAAATGCATAAAAATTACTGGAATAAAATGACTTGGAGGAAAAAATTAGGTCAACCTCGTTTGACCAGATCTGGATCTGGGCGTGCGAACCGAGGTTCGTCGGCCTTCCTGTTCGTCGGAGACGGGAACGCAGCCGAAGTTGACGTCGCGGTGGCCGGCCGGGAAGAGGAGGACAGAGAGGAGAGGTTCGCGGAGTAGCACCGGGGGCGTACCCGGCGAACCAAGGCGGCGGCGCCGCTCAGATCCGGGCGGAGGAGCAGCTAGCCGGCGGAAGGCAAAAGGCGGTGGAGCGCCGGCGATGCACGGCGGCGGCGGAGCTGCGCGGCTGCGCGGCGGAGCAGGAGGGAGCTAGGCGGCGGGGACGGGCGGCGCTGGTGAGACGGGCCCCGCGGGCCCGATCCGGGCCGCGCGGGCCGGCGGCGGGGCTGAGGAGAGAGAGGGTGGTAGGAGGCGAGGTGTCGCGCTGTGATTCGTAGGAGGCGGAGGCGGACGCGTCCAGCGACGGTTGGACATGTCCGGCTTCGGGAGGAGGACGAAGTTAGGGTTTTATCCGCGATTTTTTTGGGGAGGGGATCACATATTTATAGGTAGAGGGAGCTAGGAGTGTCCAATTGAGGTGCGGTTTTCGGCCACGTGATCGTGATCGAACGACCGAGATGATGGAGAGGTCTTAGGTGGGTTTTGGGCCACTTTGGAGGGATGTTGGGCTGCAACACAAACGAGGCCTTTTCGGTCCCTCGGTTAACCGTTGGAGTATCAAACGAAGTCCAAATGGCACGAAAGTTGACAGGCGGTCTACCGATAGTAAACCAAGGCCGCATGACAAGTCTCGGTCCAATCCGAAAACATTTAACACCCGCACATGAAAAGAGGTAAAAGGAGACGCCGGATGACATAGGAGCGCCGGATTGCAAAACGGACAACGGGGCAATTGCTCGGATGCATGAGACGAACATGTATGCAAATGCACTGCGCATGATGACATGACATGCAATGCATGACACGCAAACAATGACAACGCAACAACAGCGAATAACTGGACGACACCTGGCACATCGGTCTCGGGGCATTACACTGGACCAGCATCTGCATGGCGTACTGATAACCCACAAGTATAGGGGATCGCAACAGTTTTCAAGAGTAGAGTATTCAACCCAAATTTATTGATTCGACACAAGGGGAGACAAAGAATATTCTCAAGTATTAGCAGCTGAGTTGTCAATTCAACCACACCTGGAAACTTAATATCTGCAGCAAAGTGTTTAGTAGCAAAGTAATATGATAGTGGTGATAACGGTAGCAAAAGGTAACAGTAGTAAAAGTAATGTTTTTGGTATTTTGTAGTGATGATAGCAATAGCAACTGAAAAGTAAATAAGTGAAGAGCAATATATGGAAAGCTCGTAGGCAATGGATCAGTGATGGAGAATTATGCCGGATGCGGTTCATCATGTAGCAATCATAACCTAGGGTGACACAGAACTAGCTCCAGTTCATTGATATAATGTAAGCATGTATTTCGAATATAGTCATACGTGCTTATGGAAAATAACTAGCATGACATCTTTTGTCCTACCCTCCCGTGGCAGTGGGGTCCTTACGGAAACTAAGGGATATTAAGGCCTCCTTTTAATAGAGAACCGGAACAAAGCATTAACACATAGTGAATACATGAACTCCTCAAACTACGGTCATCACCGGTAAGTATCTTGATTATTGTCACTTCGGGGGTAACAGATCATAACACATAATAGGTGACTATAGACTTGCAAGATAGGATCAAGAACACTCATATATTGATGACAACATAATAGGTTCAGATCTGAAATCATGGCACTCGGGCCCTATTGACAAGCATTAAGCATAGCAAAGTCATAGCAACATCAATCTCAGAACATAGTGGACACTAGGGATCAAAGCCTAACAAAACTAACTCGATTACATGATAGATCTCATCCAACCCATCACCGTCCAGCAAGCCTACGATGGAATTACTCACGCACGGCGGTGAGCATCATGAAATTGGTGATGGAGGATGGTTGATGATGACGATGGCGACAGATTCCCCTCTCCGGAGCCCCGAACGGACTCCAGGTCAGCTCTCCCGAGAGGTTTTAGGGCTTGGCGGCGGCTCCGTATCATAAATCGCGATGATTTCTTCTCTCTGATTTTTTTCTCATCGAAACTCAATATATGGAGGTGGAGTTGGAGTCAGAGAGGCAACAGGGGGGCCATGAGGTAGGGGGCGCGCCCTAGGGGGGTAGGCACGCCCCCACCCTCATGGCAAGACGGTGGGCCCTCTGGCCTTCATCTTTGGCAGGTATTTTTCTTATTTTCTGAAAAGTGGCTCCGTGAAGTTTTAGTTCATTCCGAGAACGTTTGCTCCTGCACATAAATAACACCATGGTAATTCTGCTGAAAACATCGTCGGTCCGGGTTAGTTCCATTCAAATCATGCAAGTTAGAGTCCAAAACAAGGGCAAAAGTGTTTGGAAAAGTAGATACGTTGGAGACGTATCAACTCCCCCAAGCTTAAACCTTTGCTTGTCCTCAAGCAATTCAGTTGACAAACTAAAAGTGATAAAGAAAAACTTTTACAAACTGTGTTTGCTCTTGTTGTTGTAAATATGTAAAGCCAGCATTCAAGTTTTCAGCAAAGATTATAACTAACCACATTTGCAATAACGCATAGGTCTCAAGTTTACTCATATCAATAGCATACACTACAAAAAAATACACTTTCGTGATGATACGTGTTTGTTAGAGTAGGTCACTTTTTTTGTGATGCATGTACATCCATGACAAATTTATGACAGAATCAAGATAGTCATACATGTGTTGTCGTAGAAGTGTTCCATGACATTACCAAAATTATCATCACAGAAGTGTCCACTTCCATGACGATAAATCACACGTCACAGAAGTGCTTTCGTCAAGGGTGACTGACACGTGGCATCCACCGTAATGGAACGCCGTTAAGCTATTGGTCGGGTTTTGGATCTGATAACCCGTTAACAGCCCCGACCAATGGGGATTTTCCACGTGTAAAATCATCATTGGCTAGAGGAAACACGTGTCAGCTCGTCAGTGGATCAGATAGGCGCCTATAATATGTCGACACGTGGCACGGCCCAACAGTGGCCCATTTAGCTTACAAAGCCGGCCCGTTTGACTTGGTCAAAAGTTAATGGGCTGGCCCATGAAAAGCATGTTAATGGTCTCTTCGCAAATAGCCCATTTTACGGCTCGTTAACTCAGGGCCCGTTAGGCCCTAAAGGAAATCGGCCCAACAACACCATGTGGGCCGTCGAATATAATACCAGCCCATTTCACTTTCGGCCCATGTATGGCCCACGACGTCTTTCGGCCCATATGAGGCCTTCGTATCTTTTGGCCCATTACAAGCCCACGGTGACTCTAGCCCATAATGAACAGTAATTTTCTTTATACCCGTTAACGGCCCGTGATTTACATGGGCCGTTTCCAGCCTGTGTTAGCTTTCAGCCTATTGACGACCCATATGTTCTTGGGCTCCTTTTCAGCCCTTGATTACTTCCGTCCCATTACTGGCATGTTCCCCTAATGGGCCAAATTCGGCCCATGGCAAGAGTCGGCCCGTTACTGGCCTGTTCCACTAATGGGCAAATTCAGCCCATGGCAAGAGTCGGCCCGTTACTGGTCTGTTACCCTAATGGGCCAAATTCGGCCCATGGCAGGAGTCGGCCCGTTTCTGGCCCGTTAACCCGTTGCGCCGTTTCTGGCCCGTCCTATATTCTGGCCCATTAACGACCCGTTATGCCTGTGACAGAATTAAGCCTTTGATGTCCTACGGCCTGTTAACGGCCTGTTATTGTGTTGGGCCGACACCAATTACGCCCGATTATGGCCCATGTAGACCCATTTATCTGACGGCCCGAGGCCCATCGATTACAGGCCCATTTATCGACGGCCCGTAGGAGACCCATGGATCCTATGGCCCGTATATGGCCCATGGTAGTTGCGGCCACTAGCAAACCAGGGAAAAAGAAGACTAGGAAATAAATAAGGCCAAAACTAACGCTGGGCTATTAAGGCGATTGCATAGATTACATCCACTCAGCATCAAAGATTGCCACCAGTGCAAATATAGGGAACACCCTGCATTATACAAAAATGGCTTGCTGTTTTCTTTAGGCAGTGGCTGCACGTTAAGAATAAATTTTGTATCGCACCAAAACAAATTGCAACTATATAACAAAAGGAAGGTTGGCATAAAACTTAACAGTCTAGCAGATAAATGCATCACCAGAAGTTCAGAAGCTCAGTTCATTTGACCTGACTGTTACGTTTTCATGTTGTATTGTCTGATGGAGCACCATAACCCTCGCCTTCATTTCCCCTAGGCTCCTGAACAACATAGCAAATGTCTGATAGTCTGGTTTCAAAACCATGCATATCTTGACGACATTGAGCAATGTTTCTCCTTGTTTCACAAAGGGTCTCTGTTAGGGAATGGGCTTGTGTCTGGAGCGCAGATACAACATTGCTTTGAGCTTGCATATCTTGATCATGAGGCAGTTTGGATGATATTGCCTTAACAACCAACCCAGTATTACACAGGAACGTGCTTTTGGCACTGTTAGTGGACAGGTACTGACCCACTGCAGCAAGAGCTGACATTGCGGTTATAGTTGCCTCGCCACCTTCAGAAAGTGGCGGTTCCACCATTTTTTCCATAACTCACTGAAAAGTTGAGGTTTTACATTAGTAGTACCAGAACAGAAGATATTAAGGAGGCAGCAAAACCAAACAAAATAGCTTTGGTCTATATATACAGAACTTATTCTGGTGAACCCATGTAAAATATTAGTTGTATTTTATTGCAAAGTACATAATAAAACCAGGTTCCAAACATATGACCATGTACCATCACTAATGTATTGTCTATTTCTTCACATTGTATTGAGGGCTAAGGATAAAGAGACGAAGTTTATAATACGGTAAGCATAGTATGACGTCATTCATATCACAAAACAACTGAGAACAGACAAACACGCAATTGTAATGTTGTGTGGGAAAGTCCAGCACGAAACTAGATTACGGGTCAAGATCAAAGGAACATCACTCCTCTCTTTTAAACCTTGTAAGGTGCAAAGATACGCTAAGACAATTGTGTATAAAATTGAAAAGAGTAATAGACATTGGCTGCAAACCATGCAGTTCAAGGCACAAGTCAGAGTAAGTAGTAGTTAAAAGGCATGAGGATTAAGGACTTACAATAGCGGATTTGACTGGTGTAGTCATGCCCTTCTTCTTGTTGGTGTGACAGTCCTTGAAGATTTCCACAGCATTTGGTTCAGGTACTTTTTGGTCCTTGCGGGCTTTCCTCTGCATTTGGAACAAGTCAATATAGATCTAATAATATGGTACAGCGAAAAGAGTGAAAAAGCAGCTAATTACAAGAGCCTCGCAGCGTGCAATATAGCTACGAGATCCTGTCGTCTGTTGGAATTTCACTTTCGTACGGTTGGCCTTATTCTTTGAACAGTTCACCTACAAGAAGATAGATTTGTGTGGCACATGTGTACATAGGACTTCAACATGTGATCTGATGACATATATATAATGTACCTGATACTTCGGATCAGACCAGTGTTTAACGAGGCCTCTCCAGTCTTCATCAGATATATTTTCCACTAGAGATGTTTGGGCAAGTTCACTGTTAGCCTTGCCTTCAAAGTGAGTTTTCCTCAAGTTATACTGATACTGTCGCATAGCAGACTTGAAAACATGGGTGCAAGCTTGTCTGGTTGCATCATCTTGGCTATCCAACTTGAACCTCATCTGTTGAAAATTATGGGAGTCTCATTATCAGCAACCTAGAAAGTATTGGACAGAGCAAGACGATATTACTAGTTTCCATACATAACCATACTTATAGATAAATGGTCGAGGAAGATGTTGAACTGGGTTTCGTCTTTACCATTCCTATACTGAATCCATGTTGGGAGGATACGTACATGACACCTAACAGCAACCGCTGACTCTGTAGCATCACGTGGCCTTTTTAAACCTGACTCAAAACGGATCTCCATTCTTCCTCCTCTAGATTTAGTTAACCTATCGAACATTATCCCTGATGTTTGTTTCCTCTTGCGCCTAGGTGCTAGTCCAATTACAAACATAGGAAGTATTAGTGTACATCAAACTATGAGACTACATATAAAGAAGCATGCAACTATAACTTGACTCCAGCAACTACCTTCTTGCTGTTGAAGCTCACAAGGTTCATCTGATATTGCCAACTCGTCTTGTGTCAAGAGTACTTGGGAAGTAGTGTCAGGTGGCAAGGGAGCTTGGAAACGTGCTGCTAGCTCAGTTGACGCACGAGTACGTCGTGCAGCTGGTAGTACTGTGGTAGGTGTTGCCAGAACTAGGGCTGTCTCTGCTTGTTTGGTGGCAGCTATTTGTTTCTGTTTGTCTTTTTTTGCAACTCGTGTAGCATGGGATGCCGTTTTTGTAGAATTTTCTGCTGGACTTTGACCTTCTATTGCACCATCCGTTCCAGCAGAATCTGCAGGATTCATCTGCTTCTCATTTCCTGCCATTCTGTGTTTCTTCCTCTTTCTCTATGCCATGTTAAGTCAAGCCGACAAGAAAAATGAATAACAATTTAGTTCTTCAGAACAAATTGATGCGTGATGCAGACGAACTGAACTTTGATGTTAGACAACCACATGATAGGAGGATGTAATATGTATGAAAAACAGGATGGAAGAGATAACCAGAACTATGATGTGTAAACTAAGAAGAAGACATTTCACCAAATTAGAAGCAATGCAATGGAAGGTAGACACCATATGAAATATGCTACAAATATCGCTCTGCCAAGTTAACAGTGTCTCATCATAAATGGCGTTTAAACAAATGTGAAGCGGTACAAGAAATAAATCATATGCAAGATGCAAACAACATCACACTACCATGTTAGAGGTCTCTCGTCATTAGTGCCATTGCATATTCACAGCTTATGATGTGTAAACTAAGGAGAAGGCATTTCAACAAATTAGAAGCAATGAAAGCTAGACACCATATGAAAGATGCAACGAGTATCACTCTACCAAGTTAAAAATGTCTCGTCATAAGTGCCATTTCAACAAATTAGTAATACAAGCTAGAAAAGAATGTGAGATGTAACCTATATCACACTCCGAAGTCAAACGTGTCTTATGATAAGTGATTGTTGTAGGTTACACAACAGTAGTAATTTGATGTAAGAACATGGTGTGATAGACAGATATTGTATGTTCTAGAAACAGGACACGTGTCTTATTCAAGTATAATGTGTAAAGTAAGCAGATGGAATTCAACAAAATTAGAAGCAATACAAGCTAGACATCACACATAACATGCAACCACATATAACAGTGCCAAGTTAGAGGAAGCACCGGTGATGCTGCACTAGGGGAGACGTGCTCATCATAAACATAGCTTTGTTGAGTGTCTATGCATGTGTTGTCTTGGAAATCATCTTGGGGGTGTGGAGGAGTAGAAACTGTAGATGCCCTCCGTTCGGAAGGAGCACCTTTATCCGCTGCCTTGCTAACTTCCTTCCGCTTTATTAATTTTGAATTGTCAAGTAAAACCGACAAGAAAAAGCAATAAAATTCTCTCTTCATAACTCATTCATGCATGATACTGACAATCACTACTTTGATGTAAGGCAAACACATGATACCAGGATGGAATATGTACGAAAAACAGGATGGCATGGCATGTTCACAACTGTTTATGTAAACTAAGCAGAAACCATTCCAGCAAATAAGAAGCAATGCAAGCTAGACACCACATGAAAGATGCAACCAATATGACTCTGCCAAGTTAAAAGCGTCCCATCATAAATGGAATTTCAACAAATTAGAAGCAGCGCATGCTATAAATCATATGAAAGATGCAACTAACATTGCACTGCATATACTAAAGGTGTCTCGTCATGTTGATTGATGCGGGATACAAAAAAACAATAGTTTTATGTAAGGACATGCTTAATAGACAGATGTACTATGTACTAAATACAGGAAGGCATGTCACATTAACAGGTATAATGTATAAGCTAAGCAGACTAGCATATGCAGTATAACCAGATTGGAAGAATTACAATCTAGACACCATATGCAACATGCAACCACATATCACGCTGCCAAGTTAGAGCAAGCACCTGCGATGCTAGTGTAGGGGAAATGTTGTAATCAACTACAGAGCTACGTTCACTATCTTCATCTAGCATTTCTGTTTCTTGAGAATCATGTTGGGAGGCTGACGCTGCATTCTTTAAATGAGGAGTAGTCCCCTTGCATGCCTGCCTCGTCATAAGTGATTGATGAGGGATACACAAGAACATTAGTTTGATGTAAGAACATGGTTAATACACAGATGTACTAGTATGTACCAAAAACAGAAAGGCATGTCATATTCGAAGGTATAATGTGTAACAAAGCAGATGCAATTTAACCAAATTGGAAGCAATACAAGCTAGACATCCGGCTGGAGTGGTGAGCATGATCATCTAGGACTTGAGAGCCTGGTGGGAGACGGGCTGCTTCACCACCATCACAGCTTTTTAGTTGGCTTCCAGGTGATGCCTATCTTTGCTGGGCTTGTCACTGGCTCGGCCAGTGCCCTGACTAGCTATTTGTCTTCTGGTGCTCACGGGATGGTGGTTCATGTAAAAAAAATATCTTTCCTTATCTTACGGACTTCGGCCTTTCGAATACAAGCTAGACAACATATGGAACATGCAACCACATATGACACCGCGAATTTAAAGCAAGCACCTGGGATGGTGGTTCATTGCGAGCGAGGTCATCAACTCCAGAGCTACGTTCCCCGTCTCCATCTGCTGACACTACACCCTTCAAAGCGTTGAAACGTGTCTTGCCTAGCCGCACACCAAACTGGAGCGACTTCTCTCTTTTCTTTTTGGCTTCTCTCATGGCAGCAGAGTCTGAAATACCCTTGCATAAAAACACAATAGTGAGAGTAAGGGTGAAGTGTGTGCAGAACTAGTGCACTGTAAAAATAGCAGATAGAAGGTGGCTGAAAAATAAATGACAGGAGACATATGATAGCTCTACAACATTACATGGCAAACAAAATTAGATTCTACTCTGTATGATTTTGTAATATATGAGCACAGGAAATGCAGGTACTCCTCCAGCACACCACCACATGTGGTCATATCTAAGATAACAGTCGACTGGAAATAAATAGGTCAGTCGATTTTTTAATGAACCGTCCGATCTATAAGGAACGGGCAGATGGCCTTCTTCTACCTCTCGCCAGTCATTGTTGACGATCTTTCTCGAACCGCCAGCGACCACCAGCCCAGACCCCTGCCTCCGCCGCCCCGCCCTCCCATCGACCTCACACCACCGTCGTGCTTGGCAGTGCCCCCAGGCCATCCCTTTAATCCCGGCCGACCTCCAGATCGGGCGCCAGTGGCTATAGGCCGCACACGTCCCTAAGATAAACACCAAGGCGCTGCTTCCCCGACGTAATAGGTGTACTAGCGCCTATTACGCCGGGGAATGCTTCCGTTAATTGGGAATCAAGTGGCCAAAATTGAAATTCAGGGGGGCGACGGACCTCTAGCTAAGGTGAAATAGTATATGTGGAAAAACCTTGTGCATCGCGAGTTACTAGGAACATCTAGTATCAAGAAGAAGTGGTCAACTAGTGTCTTCTATGGGATGAATACCGTGCAAGTAGAGACGTAAGATTTGCACGAATAAGGGAAGATGAGTACCTTTTTCGGTTGCCGGTGTGGTCACCTCCACAAGTCGTGCCGATTTTCTTCTTTTTACCGGGGAAACCGATGTTCTGGAGGGTGCAGGCTTGGACAAACCCATGGCCAAATTGTTTACTGTGTTGCCATGGCCGTATGTCGGCGGAGGGGAAGCAGATCTGAGGCGGTGAAGGACGGCGTAGCAGGAACAGCTCCGGTGCAGTGGAGGGTGGCAAAGTTGGAGCGGCAGCGGTGAGGCGTAGGACGGCGTGGTTGAACTGGCTCGGGTACGGACGGCTCGGCCTCGGCTTCAACTACTAGCCGTGGAGGGCGTTGCGGTTGAGGTTGTGGTGGACGACGACGTCGGGGTATCGGCTCCGGCATGATGGAGGAGGGCGACGGTTGATGGGTGGGATGGGGTGGCGGACGGAGGACGTCGGGGTTTCGCGGCTGTTGGAGAGGTAGTTCTGGCGCCCACGGAGTACGAATGGGGAATCAGACAGGTGGGGGAACCATGTTTCGGAGGGACGCGCTTGTTTTTGGCTTTTTTGAACAGAAGATGGGACACGCTTGTTTGAAATTTGGGGAAAGTACAAACTTTGCCCCCCTCTTAAATTTCGGACCTACTACGGGTCAGGGGGTAGGATGGTAATCCCAGGTGTTCCAAATAGTGGGCGGGAGCAATTTCGGCCGCGCGCATGTGTGCTTAGGCAGCCATTGTGTATGAATGTTTTTCGGATGCGGTTGCGTGGCGTCTAGATGAAACTACAAACCTACCCCGGTTTAGACCTTTGGACGTCGGGCCGATAGGTTTCACGGGTCTTATTAGAAAAGTAATTTCCTTGTACTACCAAACATTGGTCTCACGCGGTTTTGGGCGAGTAGAGGCTCTTTTGGCGCTTCGTTCGAAATTTTGAAACACAAGCATTCATGTTTAGAGTACTCTTGAACTATGAGGATTGACCTAAATATACAACGTTATATTTGACCTTGTATGTTTGAAAACCTCATTAAATTATCCACTTCTTTTTGAATTTTTGACACTTGAAAATCCTATAACTACGATTATTTTGGAATGGAGGAGCTAAATTTGAATCTATTTTGTACACGACTACATATGCTATTATGTGCAAAATCAGAGCAAAGATTGGTGCCCCCATAATTTAGGTATGGTTTACAAATGCCATGATATCAAATTCAAATAATTGAATGGACTTCATGTTGAATTCAATTTTTTTAAACCACCTTAAGTTGAATTCAAATGTATGCTAGTTCATAGGTAGTAGCTATTTATAATGTCCATTGTGTAACTTTCATATGTATAATGTGCTTTACACACACAACATGAACTATACTCACGTTTATATTCGATTGCTAAAGCGATGCATTGTCTGGAATTCAAAATGCTAACTATGTGGATCAATTGTGTCGAATAATAACATAGACATGCTCAAATTCGATAGAATCTAGATGTCTGGTGGATCAATGACCGCTCCTTACGCGAATTGCAAATATCATGATCCCATCCTAATATTTGGATACAATTTATATCTTTAATCAATGTGTAGAGCAGTCTTTTACGTGTAGTTTCACTCTCCATCGGTGGTCTCTCACACATGCTCACACACTCTCTCCCGAGGTGTCTTTCTCGCACACATGCTCTAGATATAACCCTCCCTCCCTCTCGTAACCATTTACAACTGTTTTCACTAACCTTTATCACAAGCACTCTTCCTCTCGCAAACATACACACGCACAATCCTCATCGACCCTTTCTATATACATGGACCTGTCTACGTGTCTCATGTACGCACATTATCTTTACGTGTCTCTCACGCATTGTCTCACACCTCTCTTCCTAATCGACGAGTATGATTCTAGCAGAGCATTCTGTAAGATGCCCCTTAAAGTTAGGTTGGATGAATAGTAATATCAAAGATAAAGGGGTTACCTTAGTCCAAGAACCTAGGGTTACAAATCCTAGCCGGCTTTGTCAGTGGACACAGAGTCCTTCACAATTCTGCTATCTTTGTCTTGTACGACTAGTCATCCATGGGTCTTCCTAAATGCATCACGGGCCGACCAATGTGGCGCAGGACGGAACAGAACGAAGGGCCTCACCTCGACCCACCGGACCTCACGCGGTGACACACCCTCTGCCCCCACGTCTCATTATCTTCTCACACCCACACATACCAACACAAACACCACACACACAAAAAATTTCTCCCGGTGCCTCTATTCCCTCCCCCCTTGCATATACACACTCAAGGGAATGGAATCTCTTGTCGTGACGTCATATTCGTCTCTCTCTCTCTCTAGACCACTCTCATTTCTCGTGCTATCTCTCCCATGCCCCCCTCCCCCGTCGGCCCCTCTATCCATGCCTCTCTCGAATATGTAATACACACACATACCTCTCTAGGCCCCGCCAAATGCATCAACTACACATTCACACATGTTACATCACGTACCGCCATTGATCTAAAAAGCCCTCTCATCACGTTTATTTCGCATACAACATTCCTTTTGAATAAAGTGTGGCCAAAAAATTATTTTAGAGTTTCAACATATATACAACATTACAAAGTTATATGGAGGAGTACGAACGCTAATTTGCATTGCATGGTGCCTACAATGATATTTATTCCGCACTGCGAATTTGTATATTTTTATACTATATACAAAGTTAGTCATAATAAAGAGAAACGAAGAGCATCTCTCTCCATCGCATACCCCTCTGTACGCCCCTTTCACGTATGCACACAAAACTATCTCCAGGTCCTCTAAAAGTAAGCCCCCAGAAAATTCACCCATGTTTCATCTTTCTCTCGTGATATATGCAATGACGATCATTGTATTTGAAGAGAAAGCACGATACGTACATAGGACTTCAGAATCCACTCATTACGGTCACCATTTACGTTTAGTGGTTATTATGCAGTCACGGGCTCACCGTACAACTCTGTATTTGCTCGTGACATGACTAGTTGACCAGTTAAACGCTCCACGTGGCATCTCTAGTGTTGCATCACATTATCTCACTACCATCGTGCCCACTGTCGACTTGTATCTACTCTACATCTACACTCTTATAAAATACATAAAATACACTCTTATAAAAAATAGAGTTGGTGATGATGGTGTGCCTGCCATCCTGCAATATAGGCCGTCCGATTTATATCTGACGGATAGGAAAGAAACTATGGCAATTTTGCAAAAAGGTACCCACACACCTCTCCACATTTGCAAATAAGGCCTTCCCTCGTTCATCCTTTTCTCTCATAAGATAAACAAGTCATACAAATGCATCTTTATGTTACATGCAACGCACGGGCATCTTGCTACTAAGAATGAAAACAAACGACAAAAAAATATTTGGACGGTGGTTCGAAGTCATGACCGCGGGCACAGCGGACAAGGTGGCCTTGTATTGGTATGTCGAGCCGTCTATTTTAACACACATGAGCTGGTGTGGTGATTATACACACACGCACGCATGCACACGAACCGCATCCATGCAACACTCACACAAACACATGCACCCACGCACGCACGCAACACTCACACGTACACACGCAGCCACGCACGCACGCAACACTAACACGCACGCGCGCAACACTCACATGCACACACGCACGCATGCATGCACACACCAGTACACCACACGACCAACACACACTCTCACGCTCAAGTGCTCAACCTACACGTGCATGCGCACACATCAGGCCCTAACAGACACATACACAACCAGGTGATTCCTGCGGACGGGTTGGAGCCTTGTCGCGCCTGCGTAAATTTGTGTTTATCTGACCTTTTGCCTATGCGAACTGACAGGTGGGACCCACAACGAACGTGGTCAATTTAACTAGTCAACATGGCGCCATGCAGACTATTTAGACGGTCAACAGAGTGCAATCCGATGCTGAGCTGTGAGCAAGTGACCGTATAATCACCGCAAAACGTATATAGTGACCGTAATCAGCTTATTCTGAAGTTCGGTGACCGTATTACGTTTTTCTCTCTGTAGGCCCTCCAAAACTACATCTCTACACGTTCTCGCATGTTACATCTAACAACTATGCAATACAGCACTACTACTACACTCTAACACAATAAATCATATGTGTTTTTAGTTTTACTAGATATCACATTGTTACTTATAATTATTCAGTTTGCATACATTAAAATTGCCTTTGAAATGTATGGCCAGTATCATCTACCGCACGGGAAAAATCCCGCCCTTTCCTATTTAATCGGGTTTGTATTGATGAATCGTGCGAAACAGCAAAACTATAGTACTATACAGTACAAGTGACAGTTCACTGGGCCGTCGTGTCGTCTACTCCTCCGTCGTAAGAGTGGAGCGCTCCCTTCCATAAATCTTCTAGTCCCTTTCGCCGACATGTGGGGCATCAAGCTAGCGGGTCCACGTGCCATACCGGAATACAGTGCAGAGCAGCCGAGGTGAAGCACCCCAGTCATGGTGCCGGCGTAGTAATGAGCAATGAGGCGTCAAATCACAAAGCTGCACCTTTCCCGCAGTTAAGTTGGAGGGATGAAGCAACCATCATTTCACTCGTTGTTGAATCCGCTTCTCCCTCATCTTCTTAACTTAACCACGTGTTGCTTCTGCCGTTGTTCTGCCTCATGTGGGACGCGGATCGGCTTGGTAAAGCACTGACACGTGGGACCGCATGTTAGCAAACCACCAGGACAACGTCCTCCGAAAATAAGAAGCCTAATCCTAGACTTACAAAGGGCTACATAGCTGCTACGTATACTTTCCATCTAATCTATATATGTCCCCCTGATTTTCAGGTGGAGTGGGCCTAATCCTCTCCTTTAATCCAATCAAATAGTCCCACATCACATCAGTTCGTAACTTTACGTAAACCATTACGTGGATGTAGCATTGCTCAAATAAGAAACCTCCCCCGCCATCTGCGCGGCAAAATCACCTCCTTTTTACTAATCTCGATTCTATAATTTTTTAGATCAATATAATTGAGATTTGTATAGATAGCACACAGGAGCAAAATCAAGTGGTACGGTTAAGGGCATCCACAATGTGTAGCCAAATGTGAAAATAGCTTTTGGCATCGTGGGAACCATTGTGGACGGTGTTGCCAAAGCCAAAAAGATGGAACCGAAGCTCCCTGATTGATTGATTGAAGGAATAGAAAAATGCAATGTCTCTCCTCTTTCTCCCATGCTTGTACGCATGTAGGAGTAGTACAGTATAGAGCACAGAGTCTACTCCCCTGTCCCTTCTATCACAAATCACAAAGCAGTGAGGCGTCAAATCACAAAAGCACGCACGAAGCAACCATCATTTCACTCTTCGGTGACTCCGCTTCTCCATCGTCTTCTTTGAGAAGCCATCTCACCACATTAGTTACTCCTAGTAGTACTAGTAAAGGACTTCCCTGGATGCAAATAAGGCGGTTGTCTCGGCTTGCAAGCGGTACTTGCGAACGACTTACCATGGTCTTCCTCAATGGTGTTCTCCGTCGAACGCACTTCGCCAAACCACCAAAAAAATAAAAAAATATCGTCGACGTCACCGCAATGGGGAAGGAAGTCAAATATAGTTACTACCTCCATTTTTTTGTACACAGGGCCAGTATATCAAAATTACAATTTGCAAAGGGTCACTAACACTAATCGAGGCAAAATTGATGGGGTTAGCAACCAAGGACATCAATATCCCCTGCATGCATGCGGAAGTGAGAAGGTTGGTTTGCATGGCGCTGCATTAATCAAGCGATGAGGAGTGAGATGGTTAGCTCTTTGGTCTTTGGAGAAAAAAAACGCATTAATTGACACGTGAAACGAGGATTTGTATCGATTAAATCCCGTGAAGGAAAACCCAGCCTTTCTTTTTTAACACTAGTACTCCTAGTACGTACGTACTTATCCTGTTTGGGTCTAGGCCTTGCATTGCCAAACTTCGCCACATATTTTTGCCAAGCTTGCCTAAAGTTTTCAAAATGAGAAGGCGGTCCACTTGCGCACGGCTATCGCGGTCGCACCGCACCCTCACACGGTCGCTCCTGCACGCCGCGGTCGCACCGCACCCTCACACGGTCGCTCCTGCACGCCGCAGTCGCACCGCACCCTCACACAGTCGCTCCTGCACGCCGCAAACCCAACCAAGGGAACGCACCCTCACTGACACGTGATGTCGCATGTGAACACACCAAACTCAGCCATCCTATCGCTGACACATAATTTTCGTTTCATAGAGTATGTTTATCCAATCGCATATTGGGGAGTATCCGTACAGCCCGTGCGGTAGTCTATTGGGGAAGAAGAAGAGGTGAGGAAGAAGGAAAGAAGGGTTAGGAGACGTAGGATATTCATCCAACCGCCTGAAATGGTAGACTGACCCAAGTCAGGCGACTTGCATAACAAATATATGTTTTTACACAGCAAAAGATCCATAAAAACAACAACATAAAGAAAAACTATCACTGCTCGCGGAAAGAGACGACCTCGTCGTCTTTGGCTGCCGGCGCGAACCAGCCATCACTGCCGACGTGTGTCTCTGCACCGTGGTTGTCCACGGCCTCCAGCTACTCGTTCAAGTGGAACATGCGGGCGCTCTGCACGGATGAGAGCATAGCCCGGTTCAAGTCGAGGATGTCCGGTTCTGCCTGTAGGAGGGCCTCGATGGAAGCGGCATCCGCGCGCTCCGCGTCGAGTCGAGCCTCCGCCGCTCGGTTCAAGTTCAGGACGTCCGGTTCCGCCTGCAGGAGGGCGTCGATGAGAGCGGCATCCGCGCGCTCTACGTCGAGTCGAGCCTCTGCCGCCCGGTTCAAGTCCAGGACGTCCGGTTCCGCTTGCAGGAGGGCCTCGATGGCAGCGGCATCCGCGCGCTCCGCTCAAGTTGAGCCTCCGTCACCCGGTTCACATCCACGACATCTGGTTCCGCCTGCAGGAGAGCCTCGATGGCAGCGGCATGCACGCGCTCCGTGTCGAGTTGAGCCTCTGCCTCCCGGTCCTCCTTTAGTATCGCCATGTTGAACCGCTGGTCCGCCTGCACCATGGGGGACTCAGACGCCGGCACAAAGTCGACGTCCATCGTCTCATACCCATCGGGGGTCTTCTGCGTCATGACCTCCGCCATGAACATTGGATCGGTTTCCTCCTCCTCGTAGCTTGGCTCCAGAGAACTCGGGGATTGGCCCGCCGCAGAGCGAGCTTGGGAACGGAGGTCTGTGGCGCCGACCGCCGCCGCGATTTCTGCGCGGCGCTCCGGCGTCAGCATCTTGTAGTAAGTGATCTTGCGTTGCACCATGGCTTTCCGGTGAACTAGGGGACGCTTGATGCGGGCTAGGGGATCGAAAGGTGGGGGAATGGGCTGGAGATTTGGTGTGGTTTTAGGGCAGTGGCTGGCGTAGGCCGAGCAGCGAAGGTTCTGGTGTGAATAGTGGTTCCGGTGATGACCGGTCAATCGGTTTTGACTGTACATCGCTCTTGTCGCGTTCGCATTGCAGCCCGGCACGTTGGACCCTCCATGTCGCTCACCGAATGGAACGCGCTTCGTTTTGCATTTTCGCTCGCTTGTGGGACCGCAGTTGAGAGCAAACCGACGTCCCTCCCCCTCCCCCACCCGCGTCATTTATTATACCACCACTCCCTCTGTTTTATGCGGAGTAGATAAAAACAGAGGGAGTGTACTACGGATGAGGATCCCCTGACGTGGCCGAACCAATTGAGTAACTGATATGCGGGGCCTAGCAAGCATGGGGTCCACCAGTACGTGACCGAAAGGGAGGGTAAGGCAGGGATACCTACGTCAGAGGATCCACTTCCACTATACTACTTTGACCAAATGTTAGAGTAATAATATATGACATGCAGCTTACACAAATGTTAGAGTAATAATATATGACATGCAACTTACACAAAGCATACAGGGTCTAATGCATTTTTTGAGGCTAACTTTGACCAGATGTTAGAGTAATAATATATGACATGCAACTTACACAAAGCATACGGTCAAATTCGTATGTGAAAGGAGTTTCCAATGATATAATTTTCACATTATACATCTCATGTACTATTAATCTTGTCAATAGTCAAATTGGAAACCATCTCGAGTACAAATCTAGGAGTACGTACAAATCTAACAATATTGATTGGGCGTTGTTGAATGTTGATACCTTTTTGATAAAAGTAGATATACTTTGACTACACATAAAACTTATATGTAAACTAGAAAGGATAGGAGGGAGTATATTGTACGTTCAAAAACGAAATGAACATTGAATACCCTTTATATATGATTTGCGGATGCTATGATCACCGGTTCAAAATTTTGAATCTGCCTTAGGTATCACGTGCCCCCACTCATTCCCTCTCGATTTCATCTCAGGCTACGGAGATCTATTGGAAGAGGACTAGGGTGGGTACATGCGAATGATACTCGGCGGAATGTTCAAATGAGGCATGCGGGAGGATGGACTCGACTGGAGGGCGACATGATCGATGGAGAAGAGGGTTGGAGAGGAATGAGAAATAAGCAAACGCCACATGATTATACTTGAATGGCTCAAATAAACAATAAGTTGTCTCGCTTGGCCTACATAGTGAAAGGCCTAATGCGCAACGCGGAGCACTGACGCTCGAATATGGCCGGGAAAACAGGGAAACAGACATGTGGGGCACACCCGTCGGGACGACGTAGCGCAGACTAGTCCAATGGAGGAGATGGCCCACGACCTCCTCGCCACCGACAACCGTTCATGTGGGTCGTTGGGGACAACAACAGGGCGCAGCTCCAGCACCGCCTCTGGACACGGCGACCGCGGTGAGCGACACGCTCATATCATCGCTAGACACGGTCGGATTCAGTTTGCCAAGGGTGGCGTTAGTGTTGTGGCATGACCAACGGTATGTTTGGTTTGTGCCCAAGGTTGCCCATCAAAGCATTGGGTAGCCAAAATTTTGGTTGAGGTATTGGTTCCCATGATTTGGCCGACATTGGCAAGAAAAATGAACTTGAGTTGGCTAGAGTTCATTGGCATGCCAAAGAAATGGCAACCATCCAAACAAAGACCAATCTTCGGGTCATGACCAAAATTTTGGTTGAGGTATTGGTTGCCCATGATTCGGCCGACATTGGCAAGAAAATGAACTAGAGTTGGCTAGAGTTCATTGGCATGCCAAAAAAATGGCAACCATCCAAACAAAGACCAATCTTTTGGTCATGAACAAAATTTTGGCAAGGTGCACTTTGGCCACAATCCAAACACACCCCAACACCCGGCTCGTCGAGGATGCACGGGGCGCCGCGACGCGTCTGCGGAGTGGTGTAGCGCGGCCAACTGCATCCTCTGGACCTGAGACCATGCCGGGTCGTCTTGCTTTTTCAATGACATGCGGGGATCGCATGTGAGAAAAGGGCATCTCCAACGTTGCCACGACCGCAGCTGACTACCCTGGCACACCAAAACCCTCGTCCCTCGCGCCATCGCGCGGTGCGTTCACAGCCAGCGCCGGCTTCCCGCATTCATGTCGTCCGTTCATATGTCGTCATTAAGAGGCTCGGTGCCCGCGGAACCAACTCCGACGACTTAATGACGCACCCGGATGCTTGGCCTCACCGGAATGCACTACTTAAAGCGGCAACGCCCAGCTAACCTCCACACCATAGCGCATCGTCCTCCTACCTGGAACCACATCCGCCATGACCGCAAGCGCGAACGCTCTGCGGGAGAGCTTGTCTTCGGGGATGGAGCTCGAGGTCGCCGCCCTCGCTCAAGTCGCCGCACAAGCGGTGGCCACCCTGGCGGCCGATGACGGGAGCACCGGCAGCCACGCGTCCTACTTGCTGCCGTCCAACGTCCGGCACCGCCGAGGTCGGGGACTCCTCCGAGGATGATTAGGGCATGGGAGGCGGCAGGGCATGGTGTGCCAACTGGCCGGTCCGTCTCCCGTGTTCTACTTTTCCTCACCAGAGACCGCACCTTCACTTCACGGGTCTTGAACCCCGCCCCCGTACATGGAGATCAGAGATGGAGGACGTCGGTCGCCGCGGTAGAATAGGTTTAGGGTCGGGTTTCTTTTATTTTTTTGTCCTATAAAAGTTCGAAATGTAATGAAAATCTGTCGTGTTTGCATTAATCTCGGCTGGTGTATATGAATCACAATAATATACATATTGTATGAGTACTAGCAAGATGCCCGTGCGTTGCACGGAAGATCAAGATCTTGTGGGAGAAAAGGATGAACGAGGGAAAGCCTTATCTGCAAATGTGGAGAGGAGTGCGGGTAAATTGTCATAGTTTCCTTCCTATCCGTTAGATATAGATCGGACGGCCTATATTGCAGGATCGGACACATCTTTCTACATCTATGGGAACCTACGAAAGGGTTAACGTAAATTGCCTCTCTCTCTCCTCCCCTCATTTTCATGGTGGTGGGCCCCTCCCTCCTCCCAATCTACAATCAACAGCTCACACATTTCACATTACGTTAATTACGTAATAGGGATTACATAGGTGTAGCATTACTCGTCCTAAAAAACCCAACTAAGCCAACCTCCCAGCATATCGCGCGGGAAAAGACCCAGCCGCGCCATTTTAGTCGGGATTATTACCGGTAGTAGTATCGATGGATCGAGCGAAGCAACCGATTTTTTTTGAGGGGGCGAAGCACCTAGTTTAAAAGGAAAAAATGTGGTACACTCACAGCACTCCTGGACAGGACTTGGATAACTTCTGCTCGAAGATTCTCCGCTGCATATGTCGAGGGGGTTGAAAACTTCATGAACTTTATCAGAGCTGAGTACGGTGGTCTGAAATCAGATGTGCTCTGCCCGTGTAGCAGTTATATGAATTCAGTTACAAGACCCCAGTCAACTGTGCAAAATCATCTACACTTGTATGGGATGTCGGTCACATATACTAGGTGGGTTCATCATGGTGAAGTTGTGAATGTCAATGTTATTGACTACGTGGAAGCAGCAGATCACCATCTTGATCTGCCTGATGCTCAGGTGGAAGAGGAGGAGAAGGTGGTGGTGGCGGAGCTAGTGAGTTTGACCAACATTGAAACAATGCTATGAAATGCTCGTGCATTCCGTGAACTTTCACCTGCAGAAGAAAAACGGTGGGCCCACATGTTGGAATAATGCAACGTTGTTGTCACCCGAGGAAATAAGCTGTCAGTATTCTCAGCTATGGTCACCTTTCTTTAGGTGAAGACATCTGAGCGGATGACCAACAAATCATTCGATGCAATGTTGGCTGCTTTCCGCGAATCTTTCCCAGATGCGTCTGAGCTGCCACACACCTACAGTAAAATGAAGAATTTCCTTCGTGCAGTTGGAATTGGATATGATATGATCCATGTTTGTAAGAATAATTGTGTTCTGTTCCAGAAGGATTATGCCAACTTAAGTGAATGCCCGAAATTCAATCATCAAGATGGAAAGATGGCGATGTTGTCAAGAGGATTCCTCATAATGTTCTGAGACATTTTCCAATTATACCAAGATTGAAGAGGTTGTTTCATGATGCTGAAACAAGAGAGGATGTACTGTGGCATTCTAGGAACCAGGAGTACAGAGATCAGAATGTAATGAGCCATCCATCTCATGGTAGTGAGTGGAAAAGCTTCAATGATAAACACAAAGAGTTTGTTGCTGACCCGAGAAACATTAGAATTGGCTTAGCTTCAGATGGATTTAACCCATTTGGCCACCAGAGCACCACATATAGCATGTGGCCAGTGCTTGTTATCCCTTACAACAAGCCTCCAAATGTCTGCACCAAAGAATCAAACTACATGATGGCCTTGCTCATCCCAGGTCCAAAAAGTCCTGGAAAGGATTTTGATTTGTTCATGGAGCCTCTTGTGGAGGAACTTCAACAACTATGGAAGGGTGTTCTCACTCGAGACCTATATAGCAGCCCACCAGCTGATTTCTTTCTGCGTGCTATTATAATTTGGTGCATCCATGATTATCCGGCTTTGGGCACTATGTCAGGGCGAACGACACATGGTTACAATGCATGTGTTCACTGTGACAGGAATCCGCTGTCATACGCAATACTTAGCATGATCTGTTACATTGGACACCGCCGTTTCCTTGCCAAGGACAAGCCGCATCCTAGAAAATACCGAAGACATGTGTTCAATGCAAAGCATGAAAACCATGATGCGCCAAAGAGGTTCACCGTTGATGAGTTGCAAGTGGAATTAGAGAATGTCAGGCATATTACACCAGGAAACCATCCTGGTAATGGTAGCGAGGAAAGGAAGCGTGGCAGGGTAGAAGAGAGATTATTGTTTACCCGCAGGTCCACTTTGTGGGACTTGGAGTATTGGAAAGATTTGGATCTGCGGCATAATCTTGATGTGATGCACATCGAGAAAAATATATGTGACAGCATTATCGGCACACTTCTTAATATTGAAGGCAAGACGAAATATACCTTAAAATCTAGGATTGATTTGACACACCTGGGTATCAGAAAGGATTTGCAGGTGCAAGATGAAGGTAAACCACGGGATATGGCACCAGCTGTGTACGTCTTGGACAAGGTAAAAAGAAAAGAATTCTACGAGGTCCTGTCACGTGTGAGATTCCCACATGGATTTGCTTCCAACCCTGAAAGGAGAGTTAGTGCAGATGGAAACAAGGTACAAGGGTTGAAAACTCATGACTGCCACGTCCTACTTCAAAGGGTTTTACCTGTTATCCTTAGAGGATTGGGCCGCCTTGACTTATACATAGCAGTTGTAGAGTTGGGACAATTCTTCAGGGAACTCTACAGTAGGAATATCAGGATAGATGCTTTGGAGCGTCTTAGAGACAAGATACCAACTATCCTATGCAACCTTGAGAAGATATATCCTCCAGCCTTCTTTGATGTGATGGTGCATTTGGCTGTTCATCTACCTCATGAGGCACTACTTAGAGGTCCAGTACAGTATGGCTGGATGTACCCTATTGAAAGGCGGCTAGGCACTTTCAAGGGCTATGTTAGGAACAGAGCTAGACCCGAGGATTCCATTGCAGAGGCCTACATTGATATAGAAGCGTTGACATTCTGCTCAAAATACATTGAAACAGCTGGTCAGCTTAGCAAAGAGGTGGGTGAAGACAATCCCGGGCTCAATGTTTTCGATTATTCTGTTCGAGTTACAGGGAAGAGTCGACAAGAGGACAAACCTAAAGATTTGGACAAAATGGTTTGGTATGTGTTGAATAACTGTCCTGAGATACTACCTTATATCAAGTAAGTGCAGTACTGCAGCTTATACATCGTAATCTACTAAACTTGCAGCACATTCTTATATATTTAGATGTTTGACGCGATCACTATGTTGTGCAGCATCTACAAAGAGGAGTTACTGCCGCAAAATCCAAGAAACATTGACAAACTGGTTATGGCAGGATTTGCGAAATGGTTCAAGAACCATGTAAGCTTTTGAAGTGCACTGTCAGTTTTTTAATATATTGAGTACATAAGATGATCAGCTTGTCTATTTTCTAACCATAGGTTAAGAAGATGCGGGAGGATGTGCAGGCAGTTGATGATGCCCTTTACTCACTAGCAATGGGTCCTGATACTCGGGTAAGACATTATGAATCTTGCGTTGTTGGAGATGTGTGCTACAACACCCTTGCACGAGACGAAGGCAGGAAGACACAAAACAGTGCCATCATGAGCACGGATACGTATGACAAAGAGACAACTGAAATGTATGCTAACATAATAGACATTATTCAGTTCCAGTATATCTCCAGTTTCGAGGATCATCGGTGTGTGGTTCTGTTGTGCTGTCGTTGGTATAACCTGTTTTCCAGGATCGCAAAACCCAGAGCTGATGATTATTTCAAATCCATCAATGTCAAGGCGGCGTACCAGACCAACGAACCTTTTATTTTGGCAAATCAAGCAACACAGATATTTTTCTTGGAAGACACATTTGCACGTAGCGATGACTGGAGAGTATTGCAAAGGTTTGAGTAGAGGAATTCGTTTAATGAAGTTGCACAACAAGATGATGCTTACACTGCTCCTGATGAACAAGATAACACAGATGTTTCTAATATCTTTGAGAACCATCACGTCAATGACGCCGGCGAAAAGATTGCCTGTCGTGCTGTGGACATACAAGAGTTGATCAAGAAGAAGCCAACGTTCGAGGACATTGAGGACGAAGAAGAAGATGACACCGTGGGGAATTACAATTCAGACTGATACACATGGCGAAGATGTTGACGCTGCTGCTGCGGATGATGATTACATTGCTTTTGTCATATTTGCCTGCCAGAAGACGTTTTTTTATCTACTATGTGAAATTGTGTTTGCTATGACAACTGAAACCTGATGAACATGTTGTTTAGTATTTTGCTGTGAGAACATCACTTGTTATGTATGCTGATTTGTGTTTGGTGATTGTATGACAACTAAAACATGATGACATTGTTGTTTAGTTGTACTCATATTTGGCTGTGAAACTTGAATTTGATGACATAGTTTGTTGTTGGACTGCAATTTGCTCGACGTCTTCAAATGAGAACAAAGCTGACCCGACAGGGCCTCTGCTATTTATTTATTTATATGAGCAAAAGGGGATATCCCCTGATTTCCGTTAATAGAAATCATTAGATGTTCACAACACTACGCCCAGCCCGCTACATAGGTTTCATTCATTACTAGTTTCAGCAAAGTGCTCATGTCGTAGCCACTGAATACATCACGAGTGCTATATACACTGTAAATAAAGAGACAATCATCCTACAGAGCACATCGATTTTTCCCATTATCTTCAAGCTCTTTCATCTCCTCATTGCTGTCAAGGCCGTTCAGTAGATGTTGCTTGGCCATGATCAGAGGAGCTGTATCTTTAACCTTCTGCTCTGCATCTTCCTCTTCTATCGTTCCTTTAGTTACTTGTCCAACACCCCAACCTACTGGTATTGGGATTCCTCGGCTAACCAAATATTCAGCGTAGTTGCATTTCCCCACATCAGCAACTTCCCAAAAATACAAATCACACGAATCTTCCCTTTTCTGCATGAATCAAATTGGTAGATCATCAACCAAACTATTAAAAAAATTAGCAACTGAAAGCAGCAGAACAACACTTAAACATATTATTACCCCATGATTTGGGCATTTGTAGAAGACTCGGCCAGGGTTGTGGATTGTGGTTGAGACGCGATGGATGACTCTGCGTGATTTGTAGCAGTGGCACCACACCAAGGGCGGCGGGTTGCGATGAGCAATCGGCTGCGGTGCGCGTGCCGGCGAGGGTGTGATGAGACCCACAGGCGATGGTACGGGTTGCGACTTGGCGCATATCTGGTTGTTGCCTGCTGAAGAGCAGGTGGGCGAGCAGCCAGCGGACATGGTTGCTGCGGCCAGAGCTTCTGATGCTAGGCAGAGTAAGTAGAGAAGAGGAGAAGCGAACGTTGGATATGTTAGTTTCATTACTTGCAGAGTAGCATAGCACCATATATAGTCATAGTCTAGGTTTGGATTCGAACCAGCTACAAGAGCACGTCTTTCTTTTTTCTAAAACTCGGCAACATCTCATTACTGGTACACTAGCTTATTCTGTACGCCTTCCCAAGTCTTTGATTTTCTTTCCCTTTTTGCGAGGAAGGAAGGAGCACAAAATTGAGAGTTCCTGGGACTCGAACTCAAGACCTCTCGGTTGAAAACCGAGGGTGCTAGTCATTTATGTGGCGAACGTTCCCTGTGAGGAGGACGGCAGACGAACGCATTTTCCTCGCAGTTTTCTTCCTATATATAAAAAAGTATGCTACTTGGTGTCCGCTTAGTCAACAAACGATTGTGCCAACCTTGACCATTGGATTGACATTCAACGTCTGTCGCGTTTCTTCAGTCTCTTCTTCCTCGAGCCGCCAAAGCCAAACCAGCGTCGGCGGGACCGCCTGCTCCCGCCTCCCACGGCTGGCTGTGATCTGCCCCGGCTCCTGTTCGTTCCCGTCCGAGGCCTCACCATCGTCCTCCGCCTTGGTTCGCTCGCCGCGGCGCCGCCCTCTGGTGTTGTCAACATGGTCAACAACCGAGAGGAATAAGGAGATGACTGTACATGGTGAGGATGACAGTAGGGACCCAGCAGCGCGTGCAGTAATTTTGTTTTTTCGGGGCGGAGAAGGGTATCAACTGGGTTGTGCGGGACCCGTGGCCCGTCTAGCCCAGGCTTTTATTTCATATGTTTAGCACATGACCAGCCCAGTTTGTTTTTTTCCTTTCTGAAAATTGCTAGCCAGCTATTTTGTTTTTTGCAGAATAACCAACGTAGGCCTACTTGCTTTTCTACGCCCTGCTGGGCCGGAAATCTTTCAAGACGAGGAGGGATGCATTTTGCCCAGAAAATGGGCTATAAGTATAAGAAATGGGCTATAAGTAATAATAAATGGGCTGTAAAATGAAAAAAATACAGCAAACAGATAATTAGTTCCAAAATATTGTTTTCTTTCGGATTTTGATATTTTAAATTTCATTGTTTTTGTGCGGGTAAAATTTCATTGAATTTAAATTAAGGTATATTTAGATTTAAAATTAATTTGAATCTGGCTAGAAATTTCGGGTTGTATGCTGTTTGGGACAGATTTGGAGGCTGGCTTGTGGGTCTACTAGGTTGACGTGTACTTTGGCTTTGTCAACTTAGTCCACAAACGATTCTAGCAGCAGTGACCGTTGGATGTTAATCCAACGGCCATGCTACTTCTTCAATATCTGATCTTCTTGCTCCAGCCGCCCAAACCAGTTCCGGTGGGACTGCCTGCTCCCGCCTCCGGTGGCCGGCTGTGCTGCCGCACAGGCCGCACCGCCCCACCCTACTTCATTGCTAGCCAGGCCATTCCTCTACTCACCCACACCTCCTATTATTTTCCGGCGATGGCAGCCGGACCAGTAAACCCTCGTACTCCTCACCGCGTGGGCAACCATTGCCGAGTCTTCCCCGGCTCCGTGTCGTTCCCTTCCTAGGCCTCGCCGTCGTCCACCGTCATGGTGCTCTCGGCGCGGCCTGGTCAACTTGGTCAATGAACGACATCCATCGGTTGTGGACTGTACGTGCAAAATAATGATTCCTCCACCTGACAGCTGGGACCCACCGGAAGGGCCTTTGTATTTCGCGAAAAAAACGTTCCCCCCGCTGACATGTCGGACCCACCAGCTATATCTTCGCACGCAAGGAAGTGCCTCCTTATTACGACCAAAAAAATGAATACCCCCTGCTAGCTGGGAATCACCATAGTGGGAGGATGACTTGTGGACCAACAAAGTTGACGGGGACGGAGGGCTTTGTCAACTTAGTCAATATGAACGATTCTAGCTCCAGTGACCGTACGATGTCCATCCAACGGCCGTAGTGCTTCTTCAACCTCTGGTCTTCTTGCTCCAGCCGCCCAAAGCATGGCCGTTGTGCCGCATGCTCCTGCCTCCCGTGGCCGGCTATGCTGCCGCGGAGGCCTCACCGCCCCCTACTATTCCCACCGCTGGCCAGGCCCTGCGGCGATGGCAGCCTCACACCGCAGCCAAACCAGTGAACCCTCGTACTCCTCTCCACGCGGGCTTCCACTGCCGCGTCTTCCCCGGCTCCGCGTCGTCCCCTTCCTAGGCCACGCCGTCGTCCACCGTCGTGGTGCTCTCCGCGCGGCGTGATCAACATGGTCAAGGAACGACTTCCATCGTAAGAGTACTGTACGTGGAGAGGCTGACAGCTGGGTCCACGACCACAGCCCAGTTTTTTTGTGATTTGCCAAGTAAGTCGCTTTGTCAGGCCTGTTGGGCTGCAAATCTTTCAAGACGAGGAGAGCTTTCATTCGGCTGGCCGAGAAAATGGCCCATCAGTAATGAGAAATGGGATGTACATTTTTATAACACATCAAACCGGCAATTAGTTTCAAATATCTTTTTTTCATTTCAAGATTTTAAATTACATTAATTTTTATGCGTGGAGAATTTGTTGGATTTTATATTGATATACATTTATTTTTAAAATTAGTTTGAATGTGAGTCGAAATTTCGGGATTAAAAACAGTTCGGACCGCACCGAAATATGCAAAATTTCGTATAATTTTTTAACCGTGGCCACAATTTGGGCTGTAATGCTAATAAAAAGAATATGGGCTCCAAAAAAAACCTTAAGAATTAGCAAATGGGCTGAAAATTATTAGAAATAATGGTAGATGGGTTGTATGCTGTTTTCCACAGATTTGAGACTTTCCTAAAAAAAGGTTGACGCACAAGCAGTGACTGTTGGATGTCCATCCAACGGCCGTCGTGCTTCTTCAATCTTTGATCTTCCTGCTCTAGCCGCTCAAACAAGCGCCGGCGGGACTGCCTGCTCCTCCTCCCCACGGCCGGTTGTGCTGCCGCACAGGCCTCACCGCCCCACCGTACTCCCATCGCTGGCCTAGCCATCCCTCTACTCACCCACACCTGCTGTTATTCTCCGGCGACGGCAGACGAACCAGTAAACCCACATACAGTCGTACTCCCCTCCGCGTGGGAAACAACTGCCGAGTCTTCCCTGCCTCCGTGTCGTTCCCTTCCTAGGCCTCGCCGTCGTCCACCGCCCTGGTGCTCTCGGCGCGGCCTGGTCAACATGGTCAACGACCAACATGCATCTGAAGTGGACTGTATGTGGAGAGGCCGACAGCTGGGTCCACGGCCGCACGCAAGGAAATGCCTCCTTATTACGCGCAAAATAATGATTCCTCCACCTGACATCAGGGACTCACTGAAAGGGCCTCTGTATTTCGCGAAAAAAATGTTACCGCCGCTGACAGCTCAGACCCACCAGCTATATCTTCGCACGCAAGGAAGTGCCTCCTTATTACGCACAA